>NW_022639562.1:82988-85639 GCF_010583005.1 Odontomachus brunneus
CCCCCCCCCCCCGCGCCTGCTCGTCGGTACTCGACGGCAACCTAGCGTACATGAGTACGGATCTTGCCCAAGACACCTAAGCGATAGTCTCATCCTAACAAAAAAAAAATAACGAAGAACAAGATACACAAAAAAAAAAACAAGTCGCTAACAAAAAGACAATTCGGCCGCGAGTCCTCGGCAACCGCAAGCCGATGCCTCCAGGGGAAGGGACAGACGACGTCGTCTTGCGAGGAGCCTGGGGTTTCGCCGTTAGGGGCCTTCATTGCGGAAGCCTCTTTTCTTCCCCATGTGGCCGAGGTCAGGGTGATAGGGCCCGAGGTCCGTTCAATCCTCCCTGCACCTCGGGCAATCCCTCATGGTCCTCCCCGGCTGGCTGCACCCGAGACAGAACTGTCGGTCCTTCGGGAGGGGGCAGGTGGAATACCTGTGCCCCACGGACCGGCAGTTCCAGCACCGGTCCGCTCCCCGCGTCGGTCCGCCCCGGCTGGTGCCCTCCGAGGTCGCTCCGAGTGAGAGGTGGCGACGCGGCGCTCGCTCCGGGATCTGGGAGCGCTGTCGGCTGCTCGAATGAGAGCGCATTCTTTCGGCAGCCGGGGTTTGGGTGCCCCTGCTATATTTAGGGGCGGCCCCCTTCGCCAGGCCCTTGATCTCAGTTTGGGCCTCAGTGGTGCGCGTCCTGGCCGGTCGTGTCTCCGAAGGGGTCTGTGTCGCCGCGTCGGCCGTCGGGGGGAACTCCCTTACGACAGCCTGATGTTGTTGAGGGCCCCTCATGGGTGTCCTCCGGAGGGTGTCTGCGACGTCGTCCCAAAAATTGAGCTCGCGCTCCCCGATGGCGCAGAAGTCCTCAAAATACCGCCGGAAGACGTTTTTCCAGGGGTCCTGCGGGTCCATGTTTCGGTAGCCTGTGAGTCAATGGGAAGCGAAAGGTTGATAGGGTTTCAATTGACTAACGTGCACTCGCCCTTGCGGTGCCCCCCTCTCGGATAGCAGCTCGTACAGGGCCGCGGAGAGCACCTTCCTAATGCGGAAGGGTCCCGCGAACTTTGGCGAGAGCTTTGCGGCGATCCCTTGCGCGGCGGAAGACAACACGTTCTGTCTTCGCATTACCAAATCTCCCACGCCGAATCTTCGCGGTCGGTGACGCAAATTATACCGCGACGCCTGCTCCTGATAGGCGGTATCCAGATGTTCGCGAACCCAGGCATGCACCGCGTTGAGACGGCGCATCCGGGCCGTCCACTCTCCCGGTTCGCCCGCGGCAACCTCTGAGGTCGCCTCACTCCGCCGTCTCAACGTGTGCGGAGCCTCCAACTCACGACCAAAATTCAAGAAGGCGGGCGATGCGCCGAGAGACGTGTGATGAGCCGAATTATAGGCGAATCTGAAGTCGTTCACGTGACAATCCTAATCTCGATGATCTCCTTTGAGATACGCGACGATCATCGTTTTGATTACGCGGTTTACTCGCTCTACCGGGTTCGTCTGCGGATGGTAAGGCGGCGTGTTAAGCAGTTCGATCCCGCACTCCCCCGCGAATTTTTTAATGGTTCGATTCACGAACTCCGTCCCATTATCCGTGAGCAAGTACCGCGGCGTGCCCCATCGGGATATCACGAGATCCTCGAGCGCCTCTCGTATCTTCGGCCCCGTCGCTACGCGCAGCGGGCGACATTCTATCCACTTGGTGAATAGATCCTGGATGACTAGGAGGTATACGAATCCCGCCCTACTACGCGGCAGCGGTCCTACTATATCGGTAGCTATGGTCGTCCACGGTTGCTCGATCACACGCGGCCCTATTAGACCGGCGGCAGCCACCTGTTCTACCTTTGTACGCTGGCACGAGTCGCAACGCCGGACGTACGCAGCGACGTCTCTATACATTCCCGGCCAGTAGTAGGCTACCGCGATTCTATGGTAGGTTTTCTCGATTCCTAAGTGACCCGCCCTGGGTTCGTCGTGCGACTCGCGGAGGGCCTCTCCCCGCAGCTCTTTCGGCAGCACCAGCTTCCACCGATTTAGATTGCTAACGACCCCCTCTACCACCGACCTCGGTCGTCGAAAATATAGTCGATCATCTACGATTCTCCAGTCAGGGAAATGCTTCGGCCTTCGGAACACGTCCGCGAAGCGCCTACGATACCAACGATCCGCAATGTCAGGCGAAGGATCTTGCTCCATGGCCACTGCCACTACCTCCCTCCCCTCGGTCTCATACATGCGGGAGAGAGCGTCGGGGACATGATGAAGCGCCCCCTTCCTATGAACGACCTCATAGTCGTATTCCAATCATTCGAGAGCCCAGCGAGCTAATCGGCCCGTGGGGTTATGCAAGTTGTGAACGGAGAATACCATGATCCGTCACGACCGTAAAATGATATCTTTCCAGGTATGGTCGAAACTTTCGGATGGCCCATACGACAGCCAGACACTCCTGTTCCGTCAGAGAGTATTTTTTCTCAGGGTGAGTCAGAGCCCTGCTTGCAAACGCGATAATATTCTCCACCCCTTCAATCGTCTGAGTGAGCACGGCACCCAAGCCCACCGAACTCGCGCCCGTCTGCAGGCTAAACGGCTGGCTAAAATCAGGACACGAGAGCGTAGGAGCGGCAGCCAGATGAGCGCGGATCTGCCGAAACGCCTCCCCC
>NW_022639562.1:88292-92494 GCF_010583005.1 Odontomachus brunneus
ACAAAAAAAAAAACAAGTCGCTAACAAAAAGACAATTCGGCCGCGAGTCCTCGGCAACCGCAAGCCGATGCCTCCAGGGGAAGGGACAGACGACGTCGTCTTGCGAGGAGCCTGGGGTTTCGCCGTTAGGGGCCTTCATTGCGGAAGCCTCTTTTCTTCCCCATGTGGCCGAGGTCAGGGTGATAGGGCCCGAGGTCCGTTCAATCCTCCCTGCACCTCGGGCAATCCCTCATGGTCCTCCCCGGCTGGCTGCACCCGAGACAGAACTGTCGGTCCTTCGGGAGGGGGCAGGTGGAATACCTGTGCCCCACGGACCGGCAGTTCCAGCACCGGTCCGCTCCCCGCGTCGGTCCGCCCCGGCTGGTGCCCTCCGAGGTCGCTCCGAGTGAGAGGTGGCGACGCGGCGCTCGCTCCGGGATCTGGGAGCGCTGTCGGCTGCTCGAATGAGAGCGCATTCTTTCGGCAGCCGGGGTTTGGGTGCCCCTGCTATATTTAGGGGCGGCCCCCTTCGCCAGGCCCTTGATCTCAGTTTGGGCCTCAGTGGTGCGCGTCCTGGCCGGTCGTGTCTCCGAAGGGGTCTGTGTCGCCGCGTCGGCCGTCGGGGGGAACTCCCTTACGACAGCCTGATGTTGTTGAGGGCCCCTCATGGGTGTCCTCCGGAGGGTGTCTGCGACGTCGTCCCAAAAATTGAGCTCGCGCTCCCCGATGGCGCAGAAGTCCTCAAAATACCGCCGGAAGACGTTTTTCCAGGGGTCCTGCGGGTCCATGTTTCGGTAGCCTGTGAGTCAATGGGAAGCGAAAGGTTGATAGGGTTTCAATTGACTAACGTGCACTCGCCCTTGCGGTGCCCCCCTCTCGGATAGCAGCTCGTACAGGGCCGCGGAGAGCACCTTCCTAATGCGGAAGGGTCCCGCGAACTTTGGCGAGAGCTTTGCGGCGATCCCTTGCGCGGCGGAAGACAACACGTTCTGTCTTCGCATTACCAAATCTCCCACGCCGAATCTTCGCGGTCGGTGACGCAAATTATACCGCGACGCCTGCTCCTGATAGGCGGTATCCAGATGTTCGCGAACCCAGGCATGCACCGCGTTGAGACGGCGCATCCGGGCCGTCCACTCTCCCGGTTCGCCCGCGGCAACCTCTGAGGTCGCCTCACTCCGCCGTCTCAACGTGTGCGGAGCCTCCAACTCACGACCAAAATTCAAGAAGGCGGGCGATGCGCCGAGAGACGTGTGATGAGCCGAATTATAGGCGAATCTGAAGTCGTTCACGTGACAATCCTAATCTCGATGATCTCCTTTGAGATACGCGACGATCATCGTTTTGATTACGCGGTTTACTCGCTCTACCGGGTTCGTCTGCGGATGGTAAGGCGGCGTGTTAAGCAGTTCGATCCCGCACTCCCCCGCGAATTTTTTAATGGTTCGATTCACGAACTCCGTCCCATTATCCGTGAGCAAGTACCGCGGCGTGCCCCATCGGGATATCACGAGATCCTCGAGCGCCTCTCGTATCTTCGGCCCCGTCGCTACGCGCAGCGGGCGACATTCTATCCACTTGGTGAATAGATCCTGGATGACTAGGAGGTATACGAATCCCGCCCTACTACGCGGCAGCGGTCCTACTATATCGGTAGCTATGGTCGTCCACGGTTGCTCGATCACACGCGGCCCTATTAGACCGGCGGCAGCCACCTGTTCTACCTTTGTACGCTGGCACGAGTCGCAACGCCGGACGTACGCAGCGACGTCTCTATACATTCCCGGCCAGTAGTAGGCTACCGCGATTCTATGGTAGGTTTTCTCGATTCCTAAGTGACCCGCCCTGGGTTCGTCGTGCGACTCGCGGAGGGCCTCTCCCCGCAGCTCTTTCGGCAGCACCAGCTTCCACCGATTTAGATTGCTAACGACCCCCTCTACCACCGACCTCGGTCGTCGAAAATATAGTCGATCATCTACGATTCTCCAGTCAGGGAAATGCTTCGGCCTTCGGAACACGTCCGCGAAGCGCCTACGATACCAACGATCCGCAATGTCAGGCGAAGGATCTTGCTCCATGGCCACTGCCACTACCTCCCTCCCCTCGGTCTCATACATGCGGGAGAGAGCGTCGGGGACATGATGAAGCGCCCCCTTCCTATGAACGACCTCATAGTCGTATTCCAATCATTCGAGAGCCCAGCGAGCTAATCGGCCCGTGGGGTTATGCAAGTTGTGAACGGAGAATACCATGATCCGTCACGACCGTAAAATGATATCTTTCCAGGTATGGTCGAAACTTTCGGATGGCCCATACGACAGCCAGACACTCCTGTTCCGTCAGAGAGTATTTTTTCTCAGGGTGAGTCAGAGCCCTGCTTGCAAACGCGATAATATTCTCCACCCCTTCAATCGTCTGAGTGAGCACGGCACCCAAGCCCACCGAACTCGCGCCCGTCTGCAGGCTAAACGGCTGGCTAAAATCAGGACACGAGAGCGTAGGAGCGGCAGCCAGATGAGCGCGGATCTGCCGAAACGCCTCCCCCTGCTCCGTCGTCCACTCCCACCGTTTGTTCTTACGAAGTAACCGGGTTAGGGGCTCAATCACGGTCGCGAATTGAGGAATAAAACGACGGTACCACGAAGACATCCCGAGGAATCGCCGAAGTTTCAGATTCCTCGGGGCGGGGTAGTCGTGAATAGGCTGAGCCTTTTCCGGATCTACTCGGAGTCCTTCCTGACTAACTAAAAAGCCCAAATACCTAACTTGCGAGCGACAGAACTCGCACTTCTCCGGATTGATGACTAATCCGGCCTCTTTAACCCTTCCTGACACACGCTCTAACTAGATCAAGTGTTCCTCAAAAGTGGACGTAACGATGACGATATCGTCCAGATACGCGAAGGCGTGAGGTTCCATCTCTGAGGCCCTATTAATTTATCTAAGAGGCGCTGGAAGGTAGCCGGCGCGCTGGTCAATCCGTACGGCATCCTAGTAAAGTGGTACAATCCTTTACCCGGCACCCGAAACGCTGTGATTTCCCTACTATCCTTAGCGAGCGGAATTTGGAAATAAGCCTGGCTTAGATCCAGAGTCGAAGTATATTTCGCGGCCCTCAACTTATCAAGGATGCCTGTCATATTCGGGAGCGGATATGCATCCTTTTTCGAGATCTCATTTACTTTCCGAAAATCTAAGCAGAACCGATACTTTCCGCTAGGCTTTTTGACCATTCACTACTCGAGGGTTCGATCACCCCTGCCTCTAACATTTCATCGACCTCCTCCCTAATGGCTTCCTGCACTTTTGGAGAGACCAAATAGCAACGCTGGCGTATAGGCGCGTGCTGCCCTACATCGATGCGATGTTCTGCTAATCCCGTGATTCCCAAGTTAAGCGACTCAGTCGGCAACCTATCTTTTAGAAAAGTTTCCAACTGCTCCGATTGGTGCGAAGTGAGCTCAGATAGGCCGCTACACGCGTAATCGCTCGTATCGGTATGTCTCACGAATCGGTACCTCGCTCTCGGCTCGGCAGCCAAGTGCCACATCCCTGTCGAGAAATCTACCACGAACTCAAATCGTCGCAAAAAGTCTATCCCGAGGATACACGGAACCGGCAACCGCGACCACAGAACACGCGTGAAGACGATGCTCAGTGACCTGTAACCGAATTGACACGTAAACTGCTTCGTCTAAACGCGCTAGCTCTCCCCCGGCGGTTTTAATGTGGGCCCCCGGTCCCCTCTCGATAGGCAGCCCCAGACGCTCTATGATTCGTCTTCCCTCGGCTCCTAATATTGTTCGCCCCTCGTTCCTCGTCCGCTATCTCGCTCGTGTTAAAGCTCGCTCGCTTGCTCTCTGCGTCGTTCGCTCGCTCTCTGTGTCGCTCGCTCGCTCGCTGTCCGCACAGTGACGAATTTTTCCGCGAGCGCGAGGCTCCTTAGCTCGCGGTCTCAGCCGCCGATCGCCGCTAGGTCCTATTGGTCCTGCGGGAACGCACGGCTCTAGCGCGGGCGCCTTACAGGGTCCGCGCAACACCGCCGAATTCTCTAACTCCTCGTCGACAGGATTCTGTGTCCAACGGCATCCCTAACTGGCGTGGGCGCACAGGTGGCTGCCGGAAGTTCTTGGTATCTTAGGGCGTCCTTCGGGATCTGGTCCTTAAGGTCCAGCCCTTCCTGGCGCCCCGCGGCAAGTTAATCGGGGCCCCCGTCGCTTATG
>NW_022639562.1:92504-101027 GCF_010583005.1 Odontomachus brunneus
TCTTCTCGATGGGATCCTGTGCCTGACGGCATCTCTAACTGGCGTGGGCGCTCAGGTGGCTGCCGGAAGCTTTTGGTATCCCAGGGCGTCCCCCGGGATTTGGTCCTTAAGGTCCAGCCCTTCCTGGCGCCCCGCAGCAAGTTAGTCGGGGCCCCCGTCGCTTATGATAACGAGGGGTGGATCCTGCCCCGTTTGGTTTGTCGTCCGCTTCAGGTCCGCCGTCGCCTCGCTCCGATAGATGCACTCCGTCATTTTCGTCGCAGCCCGAGCACACAAATAAAACAACAAAAACAAAAAAATTATAACAATGCGATCTCGCACGCAAAAGCGTGCGAGACCTAATTCTTCGCCGCCGCCCTTCCCGCGGAAGAAGGGGGCGCGAGCACAGCTCTCCTCGTCTCCCGGCTGAAATCGGTGACGGCGAAATCGCCACGTCACAATATATATTTTTAAATTCCCGAACCCCATTAAACCGATGGCTCAAATAGATTCATTATATATATTGCGAAAAAACTGCCTCCGCCAGGACCCGAACCTGGAACTTGCCTACTTTCCGGGCGGGACGCTTTTCCATTCGGCCACCGACAGTAATCTTGCAACGCAATGTTTATAAATTCTTTAAGATGTAAGTTGAGAGAGAAAGAAAGATAGAGTCGATCTCGTAAAAGATGTTATTATACAAGAGAGAGATAGCATATTCTTCCGCCAATGCTTATTTAAGATAAACCGAAATTATAGAAAGTTCGTTTGAATAGATTAACTAACAGTAAGATTTGAAAAAGGCATATAAGGAGCAAGCACGGTGTCTTAGTGCTATTAAATTCTAATATTACTTTTTGATATTAATATGATAATGGGAGGATAAGTATGGAAGGTTGATTTGCCGCGTACGATAATCAAAGAAAATTTCGATACGTGCGTTTAACATGCTGGACATTTTTATCCTCCCACTATTATATTAATATTAAAAATTAATATTAGAATTTAATAGCACTAAGCCATCCGTGCTTACTCCTTATATGCTTTTTTCAAATTTTACTGTTAGTTAATCTATTCAAACGAACTTTCTATAATTTTGGTTTATCTTAAATAAGCATTGGCGGAAGAATATGCTATCTCTCTCTTGTATAATAACATCTTTTACGAGATCGACTCTTTCTTTCTTTCTTTCTCAACTTACATCTTAGAGAATTTATAAACATTGTGTTGCGAGATTACTGTCGAAACTTCGGTGGCCGAATGGAAAGGCGTCCCGTCCGGAAAGTGGGGAGGTTCCAGGTTCGAGTCCTGGCGAGGCAGTTTTTTCGCAACATATATAATGAATCTGTTTGAGTCATCGGTTTAATGGGGTTTGGAAATTTAAAAATATATATATAAAAATTGGGACTCAAGGATTGGTCTAAATATGGAAGGTTGATTTGCCGCATACGATAATCGAAGAAAATTTCGATATGTGCGTTTAACATGCTGGACATTTTTATCCTCCCACTATCATATTAATATTAAAAAGTAATATTAGTATTTAATAGCACTAAGACATCCGTGCTTGCTCCTTATATGCCTTTTTCAAATCTTACTGTTAGTTAATCTATTCAAAGGAGCTTTCTATAATTTTGATTTATTTAAATTTATATTTATTTGCTATAAATTTAAGTATGAATCATATTTCTTCCAAAATAATTTGAGAAAATATTAACGATTACTTTAATATCGCTTGATGAAATAATAAATTTCATACTAAGAAATACTAAAAAATTTGTTATAATCGCGAATAGTATTAGCGCTTTCGAAACACTTTATGAGAAATCGTTTCGATTGCGCCACAACAAGGAAGCGGAAGTGCAAGTGCTGCGATAAGCACCACCTTGCACATTCCGCATTTCGGACCTCGATTCGAAATGCATTAAACCATTACCAAATATGGTAATCTTCTTGTCGCCAGGCACCCCCTCCGACAAGACTAAACAATATTATAAAAGAGCGGAGAAGACCACCCGTGTCAGACTTAACACCTCGGTCTCTCGCCGCGACATACGCGACCAATGCGCGGTTCGCACATTACTAATAAGAACGGGAGTAGTAATTAAACACGTACAAGTGTACTTATCAAATAAATCTTTTATATTTAAAACTACTCAACGTAGTACTATTATTGAATACATCTCGCACCCACCGCCACACACCCTGCTGCGCCCGCATCACCGATCTCGAACTCTTCTCGTGTCCCGGCAACACGGGCACGACAAATTATTAGTGATTAAATATTACCAGTAATTCAGTTATTTTTTTGCCAGTACTTAATTTCTGGTAAATACTGATAATAAAATCACTGTTAAATATTGATAGTAATCAAATACTAAGAATTATTGTGCAAAGGTGAAAAATGAGAAAATCATAATATTTAAAAAATATACTTATAATTCCTAATTCTCTTATGTCTCATAAACCATTAGGTATCGAAAATTGTCAATACACATTCCAAACTTTCGTGAATCCTCCCCTGGATAGTTTCGATTCCAAGCGATATATTACCGGTCACCATCCATGTCCTGACTCCGTTAAAGTGTTGCTTAACCTGACGATCGGAGCGGCACGCGGCGATTTCCAATGACCTCAACGATATTTTTACAATTTATGTTTATATTGTATCCTTATAGTGTTCACAATTATAACATATCTAGCGAACATCAAATAATAGTTATATAACTTTTACTTGGTGTTTGTTGGATAATTTGCTGATAGATATTGAAACAATGCAACAACATTCGATATGCGATGAATATTGATGTAATATAGTGAACCAATGATAATTATTTTTAGATTTTTAATAGAATGTTATAATGCTTAATCCAAACAAAGAATAAATAAATAAATAAATCCAAGAAAATTCAAATCAAACAAATCGAATTATTAAATTTTGAAATAAATTTAAAAAAAATACTGTTTAAAACAATGGTGTAGTTTTATCAGATGACATGATTTTCTTAAACGAAATAAAAGATTTTATTTTCATCATTTAAAAAAAATGATATTTTGTTTAAGAATATAATATTTTAATGAAACAAAAAAAAATTAAATAAATATAACTATTAAATCTAAAGAAAGTGTTTTCTCCGAAAAAAAACGGTACAAGAAGTATAAGAAATATGTAATAAGACAAATTTTAGTATTAATGGCTGCCACTAAACAAGTACTATTTACTATTCTATAAGCTAAGTTCTATTCTATAAGCTGTATACTTTTACGAAAAAAAACCTTCAAATTTTGAAGGTTAACTCTCAAATTTGTAAGTTGACCACCAAATTTGAAAGTTGACCACAAAAGTTGGGTGTTAATCCTCAAAATTTGGGGGAAGGCCCTCAAACTTTCAGGGTAGATTTTAAATGATTCGGTGTCAACTCCCAAATTTTGGTGTTGACACTTAATGAGTAGAGTTGAACGTGAAACTTTCAGGGTAGACTCCAAATGCTTCGGTGTCAGCCTCTAAATTTCGGTGTTGGCTCTTAATGAGTAGTATTGAACGTGAAATTTTCAGGGTGAACCTCAAACGATTCGATGTCAACTCCCAAGCTTTAATACTCACTCCCAATCTTAGATGTTAACATTCAGTGTTTCAGATTATACTTCAGATTATGTTTTGGTGCTAACTGACAAGTTTTAATTCCGAACGGTAAATAACTAAAATAAATAAATATAAATAAAGCCCAGAGTTTTATTAACACGAACAACAGTTATCTCTATATGTTGGTCAAAATAAGGTCGGATAATAATTAACTTATATAAAAATCATTTGTACTAAAAAAAGCTGAAGGTGTAGAAAATAGATGCCACCTCCAATGCGCTTGACCTTGATATATGTTATAGAGGTCACTCTTCTGAATGACTCTCTGAAGGTTTTAGCCGTCGCTCATTGTTTATTAAAAAGTTAGGAACAAAAGAAGATGCATAAAATGAGTGTAATTTTTGAACACCGTATATACAAGGTCTGTAAATATGAAACCGGAATTTGCCCATAGATGGCCCTAGCTGTCAATGTAGTTACCGTCAAACTGCGTCAGTGGCGCCATTTCCTTGTTGACATCTCTGACAAAGATTTTCAACTCACAACAATACAAGTTTCATACAACAGCATAGTTTATAATAGCGTTGAACATGTCGAATTTTATACCTGAAAACTACGATTTGCGGACAGCATTGATTTTCTGTTACCATTTGAAGAAAACTGCTGCAGAATTGCATCGAATACTTGTCGAAGCTTACGGTGAGCATGCTCTTGGTAAATCACAGTGCTTTGAGTGGTTTAAAAAATTCAAAAGTGGCGATTTTGACGTGAGAAACGAAGAACATGGAAGACCACCGAAAAAGTTTGAAGACAGCGAATTGCAAGCATTGTTGGATGAGGATGATACTCAAACGCAACAAAAACTCGCGGATCAATTAAATGTGACACGAGAAGTCGTCTCCATACGTTTGAAAGCCATGGGAAAGATCCAGAAGATGGGAAAATGGGTTCCAGATGAACTGAATGAAAGACAGCAGAAAAACCGAAAAACCACTTGCGAAATGCTGCTCGCCAGGTACAAAAGAAAGTCATTTCTCCATCAAATTATGACTGACGATGAAAAGTGGATATATTTTGAGAATCCTAAGCGTAAAAGATCATGGGTAACTCCAGGCGAACCATCGACATCGACTGCAAGGCCAAATCGCTATGGACGGAAGACAATGCTCTGTGTTTGGTGGGATCAGAAGGGTGTGATCTATTATGAGCTGCTAAAACCTGACTAAACCGTTAATATTAAACAACTGACAACAAATGATAATATTAAATACTGACAACAAATGATCGACTTGAATCAACCTTTGCGTGAAAAACGACCAGAATATAAAAAACAGCAACACAAAGTGATTTTGCTTCATGATAATGCACCATCACACACAGCAAAACTGGTCAAGGAAACGATTGAGGCGTTTAGTTGGGAAATACTTTCGCATGCGGCTTACTCGCCAGACTTGACTCCGTCCGATTACTATTTATTTGCATCGATGGGACACGCACTTGCTAAGCAGCGCTTCACTTCTTACGAAAATGTACGAAAATGGCTCGATGACTGGTTTGCCTTAAAAGAGCAACAGTTTTTTTGGCGTGGCATCCACAAATTGTCAGACAAGTGAGAAAAATGTATAACTAGCGATGGGCAATACTTCGAATAAAATATTTATCATTTTCATACAATAAACGTATTTTCTATATAAAAATTCCGGTTTCATATTTACATACCTGGATTACAAAGCATCAAATTTGTAGGCTAGGAAGATGCTAGCCATACGCACGTACACACACACACACACAAACACACACACACACACACACACTGCTCGCCAGCAAGTGTGTGCGTATATATATTAATGTATGTGCACATTACTAATGTAATAATTTAAGTTTATGTTAGACAAACATAATTTTCTATAAATGTTACATATATTGCATATACTAGTGTGCATTAATTTTAAAGGATTTTGAAGAGATGGCGTAACTAGTACTATATCGTATCGGACCATATTGTTGCTACCTTCATGTCAAAGCACTATTATGTGGCTTTAGTTTTCAGTATGTGTCATTTTGCCGAAGTGTAAACAACATTGTTTTCTTGAGCATTGAATATGTCGAATTTTGTGCCAACAAAACGCAATTTGCGGGAAGTTTTGCTTTTTTGCTTCCATTTGAAGAAAAGTGCTGCTGAAAGTCAACGAATGCTGTCAGAAGCTTATGGTGATTATACTCCATCGATTTCAACATGTGAGTACTGGTTTCGACGATAAAAAGGTGATTTTGATACGGAAGACAAGGAACGTCCAGGCCAGCCGTAAAAGATTGAAGATGAGGAAGTGGAAGCTTTACTCGATCAAGACCCGAGTCAAACGCAAAAAAAACTTGCAGAATCATCAAATGTTGATCAATCAACGATTTCCAGACGTTTGAAGGCCATTGGAATGATTCAAAAGCAAGGAAATTGGGTGCCGTATGAGTTGAAGCCGAGGGACGTTGAAAGGCGTAAAATGACCTGTGAATTGTTGCTTCAAAGACACAGAAGAAAAAGTTTTTTGCATCGTATCGTGACGAGTGATGAAAAATGGATACGCTACGATAATTTGAAGCGCAAAAAATCATGGTGCAGGCTAGGCGAACCATCAACATCAACGGCAAAGCCGAATATTCATGGCGCTAAGCTCATGCTCTGTATTTGGTGGAATCAGCTGGGTGTAGTGTATTATGAGCTGCTCCAACCTAACGAAACCATCACTGGGGAACGCTGCCAACAACAATTGATGCAACTGAGCTGAGCATTGAAGCAAAAACGGCCAGATTACGCGAAAAGACACGACAAAGTGATTTTCCAGCACGACTACGCTCGGCCACATGTTGCGAAACCGATCAAGGAAACGTTAGAAGCGCTTAACTGGGATGTCCTATCACACCCGCCGTATTCTCCAGATATTGCTCCTTCCGATTACCATCTATTTCGATCGATGACTCATGGCCTGTTTGAGTAGCGTTTCCATTCTTACGAGGATACCAAAAAATGGATCAATTCGTGAATAGATGTGTCGTTTTTTCGATGTGGAATCCATCTATTACCAGAAAGATAGGAAAAAGTGACTAGTGATGGACAATATTTTGAACAATCAATTTATAATCATTTTTTCACAATAAAGCCGTATTTTTACCAAAAAATCCTTTAAAATTAATGCACACTCCCAATATTATCAATTATTTTTTAATATAAAAAATATATTTTTAATGTTTTAAATTAAAATTTTTTTATTGTATGTCAAAAAACAATTTATTTAAATTTACAAAATAATTTATTTGTATTTTACTTACTTTTAAAACACACACAAGTATATATAAATATTTTTTATGTATATCTTTTACATATTTTTTACATTTAAAAGGATCTATTCTCTTCTTTTAAATAAATTTGTTTTTGTACGCGGATATATCATATACGTAGTACGAAGCGTTTTTCAGTCAGAGTGACAGTGATGCAGTAGGTAAGGTGACGACTCAAGAACCAGAGGTTCTTAGGTTCGAATCTGAACAATGGTAAGCAAATTTTCGAAGTACAATTTAAATTGAATTAAGTAGCGTGTGAAACAATGAAGTGGAAAATTAAAAAAAATTTAGGAAAAGCGAAAATATATAAATATGTAAATATATTTTAATAAATATTTTTATAATACTTATGATAAATATTTATGATTTATTGAATCTAAGGTCACAAAAATATTTATGACATATATAAATATTTTTTATAATAAATATATAATATTTATTACATATACTATAATGTTGGTTATACTAGTATAACCAACATAACAATGTTAGATTACAAGTTATGTTTTTGAGTGAGAAATTACAATAAACTGGTATGTTACCGGTAATATTTTTGTAATATTGCTTGTAACATTCAGTTACATTACGGTTATATAATACCTATTGTCGCGGATCCAACGGGCTGAGCTCCCGTCGGGCAGCGAGCGAACGCGCTAATATCGCCCAGCACAGGGCGCGGAGAGGAAAGGTGAGCGAATCGAGTAATTGAAAACTTTTCTGGACAATCACTTTCTTTATTGCACGACACAGTCACTCGAGAATGTAGTTCGACGGCCGAGAGGTTCGAAACGGATATCTTCGTTTGCCGACGGCCGAGTCAGCCGAGCGCGACGGAAATCTTGCTGAGCGTTACTTTGCGCTCCGCGGACGGAAATCTTGCGCGCGAGCGACGAAGATCTTCCGCGACCCTGGCGCGCGTCCGCGTGCCGTCGAACGAATGATTTCTCGAAAACTTGAAAGGAACAATGTAATGACATGAAATTACACAGTGATACAAGGTGCACTAAATTAAATGTACGAGTGAAGCGAGTTGATAACTCGCGACGCGTCTCACAGAGCCACGGTCCGGTTGACCATTGGCGGAGATCGCGGAGGTTGCGGAGGCCGAGAATGATAGCGCGCGCACGGCGCGAGCGGCAAGCGGCGGACGAGATCCGCCGACTTGCAAACGAGAGCGAGGAGCTGGCCCGAGAGAGAGTTAGACTCTCGGCGCTCGAGCGGAGTCGCGGCGATGCTGCAACTCTTGAATCTCGCGAACGACGCGAATGCAGCGGAGTTCGCGGTCCCCGAAGAATAACCGGCCCGAATAATCTTGATTTCCGGTCTATCAAGTGGACGCGCGACGAGCAAGCTGATTCAATCGCCGTTACTGGAAATCAGCTGATTAACGCGCGAATCGAGATTTGATCCTGTCGACGAGAGAAGCGAGACACTGTCTGACTGATTGAGTGCTTGACTGCCTGATTGCCCTCGTCGTCGACGAGGGCGGCTTTTAACGAAAAGGCGCTTAGCGACAGGTCGCTCGCTGGTTGGTCGCAGTTGCCGAATCTTCTAGAATATTGCCATATAAGGTCCGCGTGGTAACAGCGGCGATCTAAAGCGCGAGTTGTCTAGCGCGTATGTTT
>NW_022639562.1:101037-111185 GCF_010583005.1 Odontomachus brunneus
GCAGTTGCCGAATCTTCTAGAATATTGCCATATAAGGTCCGCGTGGTAACAGCGGCGATCTAAAGGGCGAGTTGTCTAGCGCGTATGTTTGTTTGTTTGCGCGAGCGGTCGGCATGGCATCGCCAACGAGCGAAATCACAGCGAAAAAAAGTGTGAACTTGCGCTGCGGCTAGCGCGAGCCTGTCGCAATGCTGACGATCGAACGAACGTTCTAAAATGTTCAATTGTCAATTTCAAGAAAATAATCCTCGCTCTCGAACATCTCGCCCGCTTTGAAGCCTCCGCTTCAAAAGTCGATGACGGTGAGAATGAGAGCGAGGGAGCCCCAACGGAAGGCTCGATGGTTTACATACGACTTATAACTAAGAGAATCGCTCGCAACTTAAGATTAACCGGAAGAACGCTCAGGACTCGCATCGCTATCGATGGGAAGCACGCAAACCTTCCCGATTGGGCGCGTAAACTCTGAAGTGGACGTCCGAACCGTAATGACTCGAGCTAAGCCGTCGACGCCCGGATGAATTCGGACAACCCGCGCGAGCTCCCATTTGCATGGGGGGAGGCTCGCGTTTTTGAGGAGGACGAGTTGACTCACTCGGAGGATCTCCTCTCTCGCCCGCCACTTGCTACGTTGTTGGAGCGTGTTAATATAATCGGAGTGCCATAACTTCCAGAACTTTTCGGTAATGTGTCAAATCCGCTGCCAACGTGACAGCCGATTCTCGTTCACATTCAAGAGCGACGGCTCTGGGCTGATGGTGAGCGATGACCCGATAAGAAAATGTTCCGGCGTGAGACAGTTAAAATCGTCAATACTATCAGAGAGAGGAGCGAGGGATCGCGAATTTAAGCACGCTTCGATTTTGCAGAGAAGCGTCGTGAGTTCCTCGAAAGTGAGTTTATTGTCGCCGAGCACGCGTCTCAAGTGATGCTTGAGGCTTCGAACCCCGGCCTCCCAGATATTTCCGAAATGAGGGGCACCTGGCGGAATGAAGTGCCAGACTACTAAGTCGGTGGCGACCTTATTTTGGAAGCTAGGATCGCGTACAGCGGCTTGATACGTGGCGTTGAGTTCGCGATTCGCTCCCACGAAATTAGTCCCGTTATCGCTGTAAATCGTTTGCGGCAGCCCGCGGCGAGCGCAGAAACGGTCGAAAGCGTTGAGAAACGCGTGAGTGGAGTAGTCGGAGACCAGTTCAAGATGCGTGGCTCGCGAAGCGAGGCACACAAATAAGGTAATATATGCTTTGCGTGACGTGATACCGCAACCGGCGGAAGCGCGAACGACGATAGGACCGGCATAGTCAAGTCCGCTGTGCGCGAAGCTACGCGAGGGCGAGTTCACGCGGACGGGAGGAAGATCGCCCATTAATTGAATAGGAGTTGCTGCGCGCTCGCGAGTGCATACGATGCACCGATGTATGACTGCCTTGACCGCGCTGCGGGCGCGAAGCACCCAAAAGTCACGTCGCAAAGTGCTGAGCGTTAACTGCACGCCAGCGTGTAACGATCGGAGATGCGCGTGCTCGATTAGTAAAGTGACGATCGAATGAGAAGCGAGCAATATCGAATGTCGCGTGATAGATGAGCTGAGTGCCCTGCGGAGCCGCCCGCCAACACGTAACAATCCGTCCTCATTGAGGAACGGATCAAGAGATAGAATGGAATTTTTAGAGCTGAGCCGACGAGAGCTTCGAATAGCGCGGAGCTCGTCGGAGAAGAGCTCGGACTGAATGCGTTTAAGCCAGAGCAATCGTGCCGCGGATATCTCGAGCGCGTTCAGCGAGAATCCGCTTGCGAGTTCGGCGTCTTGATTTGGCGGAACGCGACGCAAGTGCTCTCTGATACCTTGATTCCGATTTCCGAACGAGCTATCGCGAGAGAAGGCGCGAGAGAAGAGTGGCCGCCATCAGCTCCAACCGAGGAATGCTGATAGGCTTGATTGGTGCGACTCGCGATTTCCCCTGCAAAAGAGTAACGGTGGCGGCGCGCGAAGAGTCGATTACGCGCAGGTAGACGACGGCGGCGTAAGCGACGTTGGACGCGTCCGAGAAGCCGTGTAATTCGGCTGTAATGTGCGAGGAATGCCCGGTCCAGCGCGGAAGACGGATGTCCCGGAGAAGTGAAAGCTCGCGATAAATGCTCGACCAGCGATTCAGTATGACCCTCGGAACGCGTTCGTCCCACGATACTCCAGCCTTCCAGAGTTGTTGAATGATGAGTTTCGCCGCGAGCGTAACCGGTGTTACAAGACCGAGCGGATCGTACAACTTCGCGATCGCGGACAGAATACCGCGCTTTGTTTCCGGAGCTTCCGCGTCTAATGATACGCGAATCTGAAGTGAGTCCATTGGAGGGCTCCATTCAATACCGAGGATATATACCACATCAGACTCGGAGAGAGACCGACTACGAAATGCCGTGATCTATGCCGCGTCTATGTTACTTAAAAGCGAGAGTGAGTTGCTGGCCCACTTGCGAAGCGCGAATCCGCCTCGCCTGAGAAGAAGGATCAGCTGTTCGCGACTCTCGCGAAGCGCGCTCTCGTCCTCGTCTCCGAAGAGGACGTCGTCGACGTAAATGTTTTCGCGGAGGATCGGCACCGCGAGAGGAAACGATTCGCCTTCGTCGATCGCGAGTTGTTTTAGCACGCGCAGCGCGAGAAACGGAGCACAGGCCATTCCGTAAGTGACTGTTAGAAGCTGATATTCGACTGACGCGTGGTCGATGGAATCTTTCCATAGAATCCGTTGAAAGTTGATGGCACGCGGATCGATTAAGATTTGACGGTACATTTTAGCGATATCCGCGGATAGCACGAACCGAAATTGTCGCCAACGAAGAAAAACGGCAGGTAAGTCGACCAATTTAGGACCGATCATCAAATGATCGTTGAGGCTTGATCCGTTCGATATGAGACTCGACGCATTGAAAACGACGCGAACGCGAGTCGTGAGACTTGAGTCTCTGAAGACCAGGTGGTGCGGCAGATAGACGACCGGTTCGGATCCGGCGTGAGGTGAGGCCAGCTGCATATGTCGAAGGCGCGCGTAGTCATCGACGAACGCGCGATACTCAGCCAACAGGTCGGGCTGCAATAGGACTCGGCCAAAAATGGAGTTTAACTGTTTTTCCGCGCGACGCCGCGAATCACCGAGGGCGAGCGGATGTTCGGGCTTGAATGGCAAACGATGTAACGCCCGGTCGCGTCTCGAGAATGAGTAGCGAGAAAATGCGCTTCGCATAGCTGATCCTCAGACGATACGATGACTTTATTTGAAACTTCCTCGGTCTCCCAGAATCGTTGCAGGCTGTCCTCCAACGGCGAGGAATTGAAGCAATGGAGCGACGTGATTCGATTCGCGCTTTGCGACGAGGATCGCGCGGAGCTACACTCCGAACCGGAACGAGGCGAGGTCATGAGCGGCCCAGAAATGACCCACCCGAATATGGAGTTTTGCGCAATAGGTCAGTCTACTCCGCCTTTGAGCAAACCGTCGAGAATAATAGAGCCGTAAACGTCGGTTCCGAGAATTAAATGAATCGGATCCCTGCACGTAGGATCCGGATCGGCGAGCGCAAGAGAGGCAAGATACGATAACGATGCGAGCCCCGCGACGCGTCGCGGCGCGTACGAAGTTAATGAACGCAAAATAAGAGCGGTGGTAGACACCGTCGGAAAAGATGCGCTTCGCGACGATACAATAATGAGCGCAGCGTGCCGAAAGGTACTGGCGCTGACGCACCCGACGGCAGACACCGAGGTCGGCATACGACGTCGCTTTAACCGTAATAATTGAGCCAGGTGCTCCGAAATAAAAGTCATTTCGGAGCCCTGATCGAGGAGCGCGCGAACCTCGACCGCACGATCGCCGACTCCGCGCATTTGAACACGAGCAGTGGCGAGCAAAATCTGAGAAGTATTTTCTTGAGAGCGCGAAGCAAGTAACGATTGCACTGCTAATCGAGAATTGTCGTTCAGAGTCGGCGGCGTGGCAGAATTTGCGGTTTCGTTTTTCACAGCGGACGTCGAGCTCGCGTGAAGCAACGTGTAGTGTCGATGTTGACATACGCGACACGAATATTTGCTTGAACATTCATTAGCCGAATGATTACGACTCAAGCAATTAAAACACCGACCGTGCTTCCTAACGAGCTCGCGACGCTGTATCGGTATCCCTCGCACAAACGACGGACACGCACTGAAAAAGTGTCGCGACTTGCACATCGGACACTGTTGCGAAGAGGAGGCGGACACTGTCGCGGCACTGACCTGACGCGATTGACCGCTGCGGTGGTTTGATCGGGTCGAAGTGGCACTCGCGATCTCGACGAACGCGCGAGCGCGAGATGCAAGAAACCGATCGAGATCCGCGAAGGACGGAAAATCGTCGTGATCCGCGACCCGCAAATTCCAGGCTTTTCGCGACAATGCGTCGAGACGTTGCACTACCAGATGTATGAGCATGTCGCTCCACAAGTCGGACGGACTGCGCGGCAAATGAATGAGCGAAGCTATCGTTACTTTGACTCGGTCGCGCAGCGCTTGCAGCTCGACAGCTGATTCGTGCGTGACCGCGGATAACTGAAGTAAAGTCGATAAATGTCGATGGAGAAGCCGGCCTTTGTTTTCGTACCGCGAAACCAGCGCCTGCCAGGCGATCTCGAAATTAGCGGCGGTGACCGGTAGATTATGAATACATGAAAGCGCTTGACCCTTCACGCACGTAGTCAAGAAAGGCATCCGCGCAAAATTATTCAGTTCGGGATTTCGAATTATCAATGAAGTGAACCGATCGCGAAACGATTCCCACTGCTCGAGCTGACCGTCGAAAGGCGACAAGCTAATAGGCGGCAGCTGTGCGAGAGACACCGAATTGATACGCGCTGTATGATTTAACGCAGAGTCGTTTTGAGGACTCACGGGAGGTTCGAGTTCCTCGAGAGCCTCAGTAAGATGATCCAGCGCTGTTCGGTATATCTCCTCCGTCGCGTCGAAGCACTGCCCGCTGAAGTACTCGATAGCGTCCTGTTGTGCTGCTGGAGTGGACTGGAGGAGCACGGCGTTCCCGTTTTGAAACTGTTGCCACAGGTCTCGGAGCGCAGAAATGCGTGAGCGGATCTTCGCAGCGGTCAGATTTGACCGTCCCAATTTTTTGAAATTTTCGAGAAAGCGATCAATGGATCGCTGCAGCTGCTGCTGCCGCGTCCAGATTTCGGCCATCACAGATTCTCTCGAGTGACGGCTTGATGAACTCGCTCAACCTCACCGATCCGGCTCGAAAGACCAGCAATTATGTCGCGGATTCGACGGGCTGAGCTCCCGTCGGGCAGCGAGCGAACGCGCTGATATCACCCAGCACAGGGCGCGGAGAGGAAAGGTGAGCGAGTCGAGTAATTGAACACTTTTCTGGACAATCACTTTCTTTATTGCACGACACAGTCACTCGAGAATGCAGTTCGACGGCCGAGAGGTTTGAAACGGATATTTTCGTTTGCCGAGGGCCGGGTCAGCCGAGCGCGACGGAAATCTTGCTGAGCGTTACACTTGCGCTCCGCGGACGGAAATCTTGCGCGCGAGCGACGGAGATCTTCCGCGACCCTGGCGCGCGTCCGCGTGCCGTCGAACGAATGATTTCTCGAAAACTTGAAAGGAACAATGTAATGACACGAAATTACACAGTGATACAAGGTGCACTAAATTAAATGTACGAGTGAAGCGAGTTGATGACTCGCGACGCGTCTCACAGAGCCACGGTCCGGTTGACCATTGGCGGAAATCGCGGAGGCCGCGGAGGCCGAGAATGATAGCGCGCGCACGGCGCGAGCGGCAAGCGGCGGACGAGATCCGCCGACTTGCGAACGAGAGCGAGGAGCTGGCCCGAGAGAGAGTTATACTCTCGGCGCTCGAGCGGAGTCGCGGCGATGCTGCAACTCTTGAATCTCGCGAGCGACGCGAATGCAGCGGAGTTCGCGGTCCCCGAAGGATAACCGGCCCGAATGAGATCTTGATTTCCGGTCTATCAAGTGGACGCGCGACGAGCAAGCTGATTCAATCGCCGTTACTGGAAATCAGCTGATTAACGCGCGGATCGAGATTTGATCCTGTCGACGAGAGAAGCGAGACACTGACTGACTGACTGAGTGCTTGACTGCCTGACTGCCCTCGTCGTCGATGAGGGCGGCTTTTAACGAAAAGGCGCTTAGCGACAGGTCGCTCGCTGGTTGGTCGCAGTTGCCGAATCTTCTAGAATATTGCCATATAAGGTGCGCGTGGTAACAGCGGCGATCTAAAGCGCGAGTTGTCTAGCGCGTATGTTTTTTGTTTGCGCGAGCGGTCGGCATGGCAACCGCGACCAGCGAGCGAAGTCACAGCGAAAAAAAGTGTGAACTCGCGCTGCGGCTAGCGCGAGCCTGTCGCGATGCTGACGATCGAGCGAACGTTCTAGAATGTTCGATCGCCAATTTCAAGAAAATAATCCTCGCTCTCGAACACCTATGTAACAATGTTTACTGGGTAGCGCCCACGTGTCACGGTGAGTTGCATAGCCTTTGCCTATCTTTTGAACCCGGACCGTAATAGGATCATTATTTTTGGTAATAACTTTACAATTACGTGTTTGTCGAAGTTTTGCCAAGGGAAGAAGTGTCTTAGAATTGGTAAATATCGATTTTAGGGGAGAAAGCTCCAGTGACCTTGATCTTGACATATGTTGTTAAAGTCATCGTCCTAATGACACGCAAAAAGTTTTAGCCGTCGACGGTTAAAACCTTTTGAAGATTACTTAGGAGGATGACTTCTATAATATATGTCAATATCAAAGTGATTGGAGCTGTCGATATTTACCTTAGAATTTTGTCAACATTTTGTATTTTTAATATTAAAAGATTTTTCTGAATCACCCTTTATATAATAAACGTGTTAATAGATTTTATGTAGTCGACATACCTGTTCGTATTTATAAAGTATATTATTAGTCCAAGCATCACCGTGGTTTACAACGGCGTAGGGTTCAGCGGCGTTACCATTAACCACATCCTTTAGGTTAGGTATAAAATTATCTGTGAATTGTTGATATCTCTCGATATAATGTTTCTCCTCGTCTAGTAAAACCTATAAATAGTAAAACAAGAGAAAAAATTATAAATATAGGCTCGAATCAGAGAATACGTAGATAAAATTCAACGATTAACGAAATAACGATTAAGTACCTTCCCAACGATACTGCAAATGTGATGAATATATTCATCGTTCTCAAAATTTGATTTTCGACAAAATAATGGCTCCTCCATTTGTTTCAATTTGTCGAAGCTTATCGGATCAGCAACGCGTGTGATAAAACTGTACGCGTGGAATTCACCTAAGTATCGAAGTGCTAGAGAGACGTGTGGGTAATCCATGATTCTCGAGCTCTTCATCGTGAACCCTTCAAGCGTTAGATTTCCTAGTATCAATACCTATGAATAATCAACCATTATAAGTTTACATGCTTCTTGAATGTACTAATTCTTATTATTACCAGTTGTTAATAGTTTCTACAAAGCATGGAACAAATAAGTAATTGCATTACACCATAAATTGTTCAAATTTACAAGTGATTATATCCCAGTAAACACAGAATATAACTACCCACATAGCATTATATGTATATACATGAAAGCTCAATGATGTGAAAAAAAACATTCTGTATATCCACTGCATATACATTTCATATATGTAAGATGAATATACATGACGATATACAGGGTGACCCATTTTAATCTATAATTCCAAATATCTCCTAAACTACCCGTTCTACGCGAAAATAGTTGCGACAAAAAATGTTCAGGACAGAAGGGTTCACAAACCTGTGCTAATTACCTTGACCTTGAGATGACCTTTCAAGGTTATTTGAAGGTCAAGGTCTTTTTTTTCAATGGCAACCCCTATTTTTTACCCCGGATTTGGAAAGAACAGGAAATTTTACGTTCAAAATGATATTTTGAAAATTTTTTATATGACCTTCAAAGGTCAAATAAAGGTCAAATGTCTAAAAACGTGAGAGGCAAGGGGACTCACGGGAATCAAGCACCCCAAAGGAAACAGTACTTACTACGTCCACGTCGTTGTTTTTGGGTAACGCCAAAAGTAAGAAGAATATCTCACTCCAATGAGCGTGCAAGAAAGCGATTTTCACCTTGTGTGATGGATTTCACACGAGTGATGAAAATCGCGAAGACGTGTCTTTACTCACGTTAATTTCCTGCTTTTTCAAATCCAACGTCAAAAATAGAGATTCCTATTTCAAATAATCACCTCGACTTTCAAATGACCTTCATAGTTAACTTAAAGGTTAAGAAGGTCATAGCGTATCACACTTACTTTTTAAAGTTCCTCCAACGCTTGTCAATTCTAAAAAACCATAATCACTTAGAAAAACAGCTCTACAGCCATTTTTAGACATTTGACCTTTTTTTGACCTTTGAAGGTCATATAAAAAATTTTCAAAATATCATTTTGAACGTAAAATTTGCTGTTGTTTCCAAATCCGGGGTCAAAAATAGGGGTTCCTATTAAAAAAAAAGACCTTGACCTTCAAATAACTTTGAAAGGTCATCTCAAGGTCAAGGACATTAGCACAGGTTTGTGAACCCTTCTGTCCTGAACATTTATTGTCGCAACTATTTTCCCGTAGAGCGGGTAGTTTAGGAGATATTCGGAATTATAGATTAAAATGGGTCACCCTGTATATACTACCCAGCAAACACAGATGTATAACAGTTACATTGCCGTAATGGAACGGAATGTAACATGCAATGTAATATATATATAGTAGGTTATATAGACGTTCGTTGTAATTTCCTACTCATACGTGTTACAGTTATGTAACGTGAATATAACATAAAAGTAACATGTGACTGAAAAGTTATATAACAGTTATATGTTATTCGTTAACGAATTAATACATATATTTTTCTGTTGAATTCCAACGATTTATTCACTAGTATGGTTCAAATAAATGATAATGTATAGTTATTTTGTCTAAATAATAAAAAAAAACTGGCATTTCATATTTCGTGTCATTTCACTTATTCGTAAAACTCGCGTGGTCTCGATCCTGTGTCAGCTATTTTTACATCATGTTGTTCAATACTTAACTTCAACATCGTACGGGAACTGGCGATGCCGATGCGCTGTAACGATAACTTAGTAGATGATATTTACAACATACTCTTATATTGTTCAAAAAATGTTATGATATATTTGTTGGTAAATGTTTGACACGACGTAACAACAATCACAAAGCGATTAATATTGATACAATGTTGTATCAGTAATCAAATTTTAACCTATAACGTGCTTGCAAAAAAGAAAATATTCCTTCTTTCTTTCTCACAATATTTAGATAAAGTTATGATTAGACTTTTTTTGTAAGAATTCTAGTTTTACAATATCGTGATAACGATCCTTGCATATATTAAATATCACATTTTATATACGAGAAACACCGAAAATATAATTTCACATTTGTGTATAAAAATATTGCTTAACTGGAATGTAATGCAAACATTAGAATTCTTATGTAACATTATGTTAAAATTATGTTGCTGTTATATTGTTGGTGTAACTTAAGCAGTAAATAACATAATAACATAATATAATAACATAACATAACAGTTTTATAACATAGTTATATCGCAATTATAAAGAAAATTAAGGAATCTCAATATTAATAACGTACAGTATGTTTGATAAGAGCGTGTACGGCAAAACTTTTTCCTCGAAACCGTTAGAGGGGGGATATGAACGCGAGCCAATAGCGAGGCTCTTCTCCCAAGATGCTTTGTCTAGAAAGCCTTAGTTATCGTTTGACTTTCGTCACAAAAGGGCGTATTTCAACATGAGTGCCGCGTACGCATCACGTTACGAAGCTGTGTTTCTATGTTCGCATCCGAAAGGACCAAAAATGTCGCGCGGAGCGGCTGCTAAGTATATGAAGAAGTCTAAGGCGTTTGTGAGTAAGTGGGTGAAACGTTATTCCGAGGTCAAAAACGTTGATGACTTGCCGGATCGTGGCTCTGTGCAGAAAACGACGAAAAAGGAGGACAAAATGATTTTACGGGTGTTTGAGAAGAATCCTTGTTTATCATTGCGTGGCGGGCAAGCG
>NW_022639562.1:117349-118217 GCF_010583005.1 Odontomachus brunneus
ACGTTGACGTACTGGATTGGCCTTCACAGTCGCCAGATGCAAATCCAATTGAAAATGTTTGGGCGCTTATAAAGTTTAAGCTCCGAGGAAAGAAAATATGGACCGTCAAGCAGTTAATTCGACAGATTCGATTTATATGGAGATCTTTGTCTGAAGATTATGCTGTAAAATTAGTAGAAAGTATGCCTCGGAGATGCCAGTCAATTATTGATAATGGAGGCGACTGGACAACTTATTAATAATAAAGCATCGCAGTCTATATCATGCATAATGTGTACAAATTTTTTCAATTTATGTATTATCCTAAGTTTTTGAGTTTTGCCGTACACGCTCTTATCAAACATACTGTATAACAGCAGTTATATTACATGTTACTCCTGTGTTATATCACACCCAGATAGCATAGAGATGAACAGTTCCTAGAGAATTCATTTTAAAGAATAGATATAGAATTAGAAAAATGAATACCCGAAGAATTCTTGAAGAATTAATCACAATAAGTTCGTCTTGAAATATTCCTTAGGACTTCATTATAGCGAATACTTCGCAACTTAATTCCTAGAACACTGAGAATTCATGAGGAATTAGGGTTAAGGCAGAGAACGAGACGTAAACGTAATCGTAGATGTAAAGTAAGGCAGAGAAAAACGTAAACGTAAGGCTAATAGCCTTTCATGATTTATGTTTACGTTTTCCTCTGCTTTATTTTACGTCTACGACTATGACGCTTATGTCACGTTCATCTGGCTCAGCCCTTATAAATGTTTTGTTTATAGCAGTTACTTTTTGCGCCTATATTCAGTATATGCCAGTGAGTGTAATAATTAATTTACATATTTACATATAAATTATTTAATTTATTGTTATT
>NW_022639562.1:118227-119287 GCF_010583005.1 Odontomachus brunneus
GGTCTCGATCCTGTGTCAGCTATTTTTACATCATGTTGTTCAATACTTAACTTCAACATCGTACGGGAACTGGCGATGCCGATGCGCTGTAACGATAACTTAGTAGATGATATTTACAACATACTCTTATATTGTTCAAAAAATGTTATGATATATTTGTTGGTAAATGTTTGACACGACGTAACAACAATCACAAAGCGATTAATATTGATACAATGTTGTATCAGTAATCAAATTTTAACCTATAACGTGCTTGCAAAAAAGAAAATATTCCTTCTTTCTTTCTCACAATAT
This sequence comes from Odontomachus brunneus, assembly GCF_010583005.1. Lineage (NCBI taxonomy): Eukaryota > Metazoa > Arthropoda > Insecta > Hymenoptera > Formicidae > Odontomachus > Odontomachus brunneus. Next base: position 118,522 of record NW_022639562.1, read on the forward strand.
TTAGATAAAGTTATGATTAGACTTTTTTTGTAAGAATTCTAGTTTTACAATATCGTGATAACGATCCTTGCATATATTAAATATCACATTTTATATACGAGAAACACCGAAAATATAATTTCACATTTGTGTATAAAAATATTGCTTAACTGGAATGTAATGCAAACATTAGAATTCTTATGTAACATTATGTTAAAATTATGTTGCTGTTATATTGTTGGTGTAACTTAAGCAGTAAATAACATAATAACATAATATAATAACATAACATAACAGTTTTATAACATAGTTATATCGCAATTATAAAGAAAATTAAGGAATCTCAATATTAATAACGTACAGTATGTTTGATAAGAGCGTGTACGGCAAAACTTTTTCCTCGAAACCGTTAGAGGGGGGATATGAACGCGAGCCAATAGCGAGGCTCTTCTCCCAAGATGCTTTGTCTAGAAAGCCTTAGTTATCGTTTGACTTTCGTCACAAAAGGGCGTATTTCAACATGAGTGCCGCGTACGCATCACGTTACGAAGCTGTGTTTCTATGTTCGCATCCGAAAGGACCAAAAATGTCGCGCGGAGCGGCTGCTAAGTATATGAAGAAGTCTAAGGCGTTTGTGAGTAAGTGGGTGAAACGTTATTCCGAGGTCAAAAACGTTGATGACTTGCCGGATCGTGGCTCTGTGCAGAAAACGACGAAAAAGGAGGACAAAATGATTTTACGGGTGTTTGAGAAGAATCCTTGTTTATCATTGCGTGGCGGGCAAGCG
>NW_022639562.1:126091-126276 GCF_010583005.1 Odontomachus brunneus
TAATAATTAATTTACATATTTACATATAAATTATTTAATTTATTGTTATTCGCAGTTATTTATATTTTGTGGAATTAATTATATAGTTTTATATAATATGGCAAAGAGAGAGAATTGGTGTTAAAATAACTTTTGATATATAAAATTTTCACCTGTATCAATAATAAATATATTTATTCGAAGTA
>NW_022639562.1:126286-127092 GCF_010583005.1 Odontomachus brunneus
TGCAAAAAAGAAAATATTCCTTCTTTCTTTCTCACAATATTTAGATAAAGTTATGATTAGACTTTTTTTGTAAGAATTCTAGTTTTACAATATCGTGATAACGATCCTTGCATATATTAAATATCACATTTTATATACGAGAAACACCGAAAATATAATTTCACATTTGTGTATAAAAATATTGCTTAACTGGAATGTAATGCAAACATTAGAATTCTTATGTAACATTATGTTAAAATTATGTTGCTGTTATATTGTTGGTGTAACTTAAGCAGTAAATAACATAATAACATAATATAATAACATAACATAACAGTTTTATAACATAGTTATATCGCAATTATAAAGAAAATTAAGGAATCTCAATATTAATAACGTACAGTATGTTTGATAAGAGCGTGTACGGCAAAACTTTTTCCTCGAAACCGTTAGAGGGGGGATATGAACGCGAGCCAATAGCGAGGCTCTTCTCCCAAGATGCTTTGTCTAGAAAGCCTTAGTTATCGTTTGACTTTCGTCACAAAAGGGCGTATTTCAACATGAGTGCCGCGTACGCATCACGTTACGAAGCTGTGTTTCTATGTTCGCATCCGAAAGGACCAAAAATGTCGCGCGGAGCGGCTGCTAAGTATATGAAGAAGTCTAAGGCGTTTGTGAGTAAGTGGGTGAAACGTTATTCCGAGGTCAAAAACGTTGATGACTTGCCGGATCGTGGCTCTGTGCAGAAAACGACGAAAAAGGAGGACAAAATGATTTTACGGGTGTTTGAGAAGAATCCTTGTTTATCATTGCGTGGCGGGCAAGCG
>NW_022639562.1:127436-130211 GCF_010583005.1 Odontomachus brunneus
AGCCCTTATAAATGTTTTGTTTATAGCAGTTACTTTTTGCGCCTATATTCAGTATATGCCAGTGAGTGTAATAATTAATTTACATATTTACATATAAATTATTTAATTTATTGTTATTCGCAGTTATTTATATTTTGTGGAATTAATTATATAGTTTTATATAATATGGCAAAGAGAGAGAATTGGTGTTAAAATAACTTTTGATATATAAAATTTTCACCTGTATCAATAATAAATATATTTATTCGAAGTATATTTTATTCTTAAGTTTGTATTCATGTTTCTAAAATCCATATATAGTTCTAACAAACTCAATCGCATTATTTGAAAGCCATTTATTTTTGGATTTTGAATTACATATTTGAAAGTGCACTTTACTTACATTTGAAACTCAGTTAGAACAATGTATATAACAGTATAACAGTTATAACAGTTATAACAGTATAGTATCCAGCGAAAAGTGATTCGTTGATTGACGTCAAAATGACATCAAATAGACGTTGAAATCGTCAAACCGACGTCAATTGAATATCATTTTGACGTCAATCAACGAATCATTTTTCACTAGGTATATAGATGTCACAAACATAAAGTCTTAAATAGCTCAGTGGAAAGAGCGGTTGTCTGGCAAGCGGAAGACCCAAGTTCGATCCCAGCCGAGTCTGATGTTTTTCATCTCATATGGCATTAAAAGTGGACATCTACAGATACACACAAGACAGCACCCCCGGCCAAAGTTTCTGATCTTTCTTTCGTGTGGATACAATAAAATTTATTAAGTCCGAAGAAATCTTTTTGAGTTGAAGTAATTTTATATGAATACTCTAAGAAATTCTGAGGAACTCCAATCACATGGTGCATGTAACTTCCTAAATCATTCTTATAGTATTCTTCCACGAATTTCTAAGGAAGTACAATTCAGGAAAGGAGAAAACTTTAGGAACACTTAAAGAATTCATCGTGCTATCTGGGCAGTTATGTTCTGTATTTGCTGGGTATGTAAAAACATTAATGGTTTTAATATGTATATATTAAAAATATGTATATATATTGTACATAATGTCGCATGTGGTAAATATGAAGTTTAGGAGACCCACCTCCCATGACCTTGACCTTGATGTATGTTATAGAGGTCATCCACCTGAGTGATCTTCTGAAGGTTTTGCTGTCGCTCGTTGTTCGTTAAAAAGTTATTAACAAAAGAAGTTGTATAAAATGAATGTAATTTTTGGACACCGTATATACAAAAACATCGAATTTGTATGTTAGGAAGGTGCCTGTTACGGTTTAGATTAGTTTGAGTTAGGTTAAGTTATGTCACTCGCAATAATGTGTTACATTCAGTTGCACGCACACACACACACACTGCTCGCTTGCAAGCGCGCTTGCCCATCCGACAGGGCGGGCTCGCGGTGGGTGCGTTTGTTCCTATTATATATACATATCCACCCACCGCAAGCCCGCCCTGTCGGGTGGGCGAACGCGCTTACTGGCTGTGTTTGCTAGGTAGTATATATATCGTCATGTTATTCATCTTATGTATATAAAATGTATGTGCAGTGGATATACAGGATGTTTATTTTACATCATGGAGCTTTCATGTATATACATCTAATGCTATGTGAGTAGTTATATTCTGTGTTTACTGGGATATAATTACTTGTAAATTTGAACAATTTATAGTGCAACGCAATTATTTATTTGTTCCATGCTTTATAGAAACTATTAACAACTGGTAACAATAAGAATTTCACGCGTACAGTTTTATCACACGCATTGCTGATCCGATAAGCTTCGACAAATTGAAACAAATGGAGGAGCCATTATTTTGTCGAAAATCAAATTTTGAGAATGATGAGTATATTAATCACATTTGCAGTATCCTTGGGAAGGTGCTTAATCTTCCAATACTGGCTTCCGGCATCTTCCTAGCTTACAAATTTGATGTTGTATATACAGTGTCCAAAAATTACAATCATTTTATGCAACTTCTTTTATTAATAACTTTTTAATAAACCATAAGCGACGGTTAAAACCTCTTGATTATTATTCAAGAGAGTGTACTTGATAATATATATCAAGATCAAGGATTTTGGAGATCCCCTAAACTTTATATTTACCTATTTTACATTTAAAATTATCTATTCTCTTCTTTTAAATAAATCATTTGTTTTCGTACATGGATATACCCAGGGTTGGGAACGTTACTTTTTAAAAGTAACGCGTTACCGTTACGGTTACTTGCGGTAAAAAGTAACTCGTTACCGTTACTCGTTACTGATTCTAAAAAGTAACGCGTTACCGTTATTTGAAAAGTAACGATAAAAAAATCGTTACTTTCCGTTACTTTTGTAAAAAAAAAGTTAAAATCGGCTTATAAAACGAATAATAAAAGAGACAGTATATAAATTATACATATATAAAGATAAAATATAAGATATTTAAGCGAGAAGCACACATTCTTGCATAACTACATAAAGCCCATTCTACATTAGTCGCAAATCGCAAAGTCGCAAAGAAATTGACTAATCATAGTCGATTGTTCTTCTTGCGATCGAAAAATAATCAATTATGATTGATCAATTTCCTTGCGATCTTGCGATTGCGACTAATATAGAATGGACTTTAGGGGCGTCGCACACGAATTGACATAACAGTAACGTAAGACGTACTGTAAAATGGACCAATTACAATCGAGTATTCACAAAAATGGCGACCTTACGGTTCGACGATACTCAAAGTGATTGGTCAATTCTTACGGTACGTCTTACGTTA
>NW_022639562.1:130410-130677 GCF_010583005.1 Odontomachus brunneus
TCATACTATAAGAAGACGTTTACTGGCTCATAAAGTGAAATTTCGAAGCACGATAACGAAACCGTTGCTGTCTGAAAAACACGTCGAAAAAAGACTTTCTTGGGCAAAAGAAAATTTGGACCGCTATTGGGGCAACGTAATTTTTTCAGATAAAGCTTCGTTTGGGCAAGGTCTTCTATCAGACGTGTCTGGTCTACCCAGGCCAATAGACTCATCGAGCGGACCGTTAAACATCCGGTAAAGGTGCACGTCTGGGGCTGTTTCTCA
>NW_022639562.1:130687-132632 GCF_010583005.1 Odontomachus brunneus
AGCCATTATTTTGTCGAAAATCAAATTTTGAGAATGATGAGTATATTAATCACATTTGCAGTATCCTTGGGAAGGTGCTTAATCTTCCAATACTGGCTTCCGGCATCTTCCTAGCTTACAAATTTGATGTTGTATATACAGTGTCCAAAAATTACAATCATTTTATGCAACTTCTTTTATTAATAACTTTTTAATAAACCATAAGCGACGGTTAAAACCTCTTGATTATTATTCAAGAGAGTGTACTTGATAATATATATCAAGATCAAGGATTTTGGAGATCCCCTAAACTTTATATTTACCTATTTTACATTTAAAATTATCTATTCTCTTCTTTTAAATAAATCATTTGTTTTCGTACATGGATATACCCAGGGTTGGGAACGTTACTTTTTAAAAGTAACGCGTTACCGTTACGGTTACTTGCGGTAAAAAGTAACTCGTTACCGTTACTCGTTACTGATTCTAAAAAGTAACGCGTTACCGTTATTTGAAAAGTAACGATAAAAAAATCGTTACTTTCCGTTACTTTTGTAAAAAAAAAGTTAAAATCGGCTTATAAAACGAATAATAAAAGAGACAGTATATAAATTATACATATATAAAGATAAAATATAAGATATTTAAGCGAGAAGCACACATTCTTGCATAACTACATAAAGCCCATTCTACATTAGTCGCAAATCGCAAAGTCGCAAAGAAATTGACTAATCATAGTCGATTGTTCTTCTTGCGATCGAAAAATAATCAATTATGATTGATCAATTTCCTTGCGATCTTGTGATTGCGACTAATATAGAATGGACTTTAGGGGCGTCGCACACGAATTGACATAACAGTAACGTAAGACGTACTGTAAAATGGACCAATTACAATCGAGTATTCACAAAAATGGCGACCTTACGGTTCGACGATACTCAAAGTGATTGGTCAATTCTTACGGTACGTCTTACGTTATTGTTATGTCAATTTGTGTGCGGTGCCCCTTAAGCGTAGTATACAATGAGAACTCAAGCCATAAAATTTAAACTTTAAGTCCTAAACCGTAAGAAGTTGACCAATCACGGTCAATTATAAGAAAAATAATTTCTTACGGCTTAGAGCTTAAAGCTTAAATTTTATGGCTTAAGTTCTCATTGTAGACGGTTTAGAGGTTTTCTACAATAAGCAATAAGTTTTAAAATTGACCAATTACAGTGGATTATTCTTCTAACAGTCGACTATGATTGGTCAATTTTATTATAACTTAAGATTTATTGCTTATTGTAGAAGGGGTTTTACGGAAAGCAGCCCATTAATTGTTTATCGTACAAACTTTCGTCGCGTGGCAAGCGTTGCCGCCTTCTATGTACAGAAGCCACTATAGTAAAAAAGTAACGATACAAGTAACGATTAATTTCGTTACTTGTTACTAAAGAAAATGTAACGCCGTTACTTTTTCATTACTGATACAAAAAAGTAACGGCGTTACCAAATCGTTACCAAGAAAAGTAACGAAATAGTAATGTCGTTACAAGTAACGTGTTACTTCCCAACCCTGGATATACCCTATGTATACAAAGCGTCTCTCATTTAAAGTGACAGTGGTGTAGTAGGTAAGGTGAACGACTCAAGAACCGGAGGTCTCATGTCCGAATCTCGGCAATGGTAAGCAAATTTTCGAAGTATAATTTAATTTGAATTAAGTAGCGTATAAAGTGAAAACTAAAGATATATAATTTATAAATATTTTGTGCAGTCTGGGTTATGTATACACAAATTTTTTTTTATATATATTATGTATAAACAATATATGTTTTATGTATACACGTTACACATGCTAATGCATATTAGCATACATGTTATGTATATTCAGAGAATATACAGAGTGTATATATATGGATATGTAAAGAATGGGGTGTATATCAGTTGGACACGAGGCAATTGGACACAGTCCAATTACAAG
>NW_022639562.1:132642-132759 GCF_010583005.1 Odontomachus brunneus
GGCACGTCGATGGCACATGGTCTGATCAGCAGTTCCGCTCATATGAAGACATAAAAAAATGGCTTGATTCGTGGATAGCCTCACAAGACGAACGCTTTTACCGTAACGGTATTCGAG
>NW_022639562.1:132769-133312 GCF_010583005.1 Odontomachus brunneus
ATTTGAATTAAGTAGCGTATAAAGTGAAAACTAAAGATATATAATTTATAAATATTTTGTGCAGTCTGGGTTATGTATACACAAATTTTTTTTTATATATATTATGTATAAACAATATATGTTTTATGTATACACGTTACACATGCTAATGCATATTAGCATACATGTTATGTATATTCAGAGAATATACAGAGTGTATATATATGGATATGTAAAGAATGGGGTGTATATCAGTTGGACACGAGGCAATTGGACACAGTCCAATTACAAGTCGCTGTTCCAAGGGACCCTACAAATGTCTCTAATCATACGGTGCTGTGATTGGCTGTGTCCAAATGCACCGTGTCCAAGTGCATCGCTCCCTAAAGAATGTAGGATGTATATACATATGTATGTGCACGGAACATTCTATGTGCCTCTTTGCGGTTGCGGATGTACAGACATTGTAAAGGCACCAAAAGCGACATACCACTTTGTTTTTGGAGGTTATGTCTTAATGTAAAGCTCAAAATATAAATGTAAATATGTATACATGTAGTTGGA
>NW_022639562.1:133322-133483 GCF_010583005.1 Odontomachus brunneus
GCTTTGAATGATTTGTAACCATTTTTTCACAATAAAGTTGCATTTTCATAAAAAAAACAGCGAGAACTTAGTTGCGCACCTAATAGAAATAAAACTTACGAATTTCTAAAACTCGATATTTACTAATTTAGCATATAAAATAACAAAAAATATACCAAGTA
>NW_022639562.1:133493-133838 GCF_010583005.1 Odontomachus brunneus
GAAACGCACGAAAATAGAGTTCAAATAAAATGAGTGCCAAAAGCGTCACATCTATTGGAAGTTATATAACATGTTGCATATATGATAATATTTGATAATAAATAGTTCATTAATGCGTTTAATTGTTTAAGTAATATTTATTTATTTATTTATTCAAAATATAATGTAATGTAAAAGGGAAATATAATTATTGAAAATGACTTACATTTACATTATTGCAGCAGAGCAAGTTCATATACAATACGACATGTCACGTCACAATGGGAGGTTAGAATCAGATTATGTTAGTTACAGAGTGTCGGACCTATCGCATACTGTAGGTATGTCACTTTAGGACATATTTTC
>NW_022639562.1:133848-134704 GCF_010583005.1 Odontomachus brunneus
TAAAACTTACGAATTTCTAAAACTCGATATTTACTAATTTAGCATATAAAATAACAAAAAATATACCAAGTATGAATTTTTCATGATTTAACTGATAAAACGAACTACGTTTATATTAGTTTCGATAAAATACAACATTTCATATATGAGATATAGAGATATGTCGCTTTAGGAGGCCTATGTCCCTTTTGGCTACTTTCCTCTATGTATGTACATACCATGTACCCCAAGTGTACATACATAGGATATGCAATTTACATAGATGTTTATACATGGAATATGCTATGTACATTTTAATGTTATGTGAGTATTTTTACCAGGGTATAAGTTGGATTTTATGGTATAAGTTTTGTCGTTTTATAATCATCATTCTCTGTTATGTATGTTAAAGCAGCATATTTTACGTATGAAGAACATAAAGAAAACGGAAGACATTTAACGAGTGACATCTAGATATAAAAATGTTATATAATATAGATATAATGCAAACAATACATTTGTTATATAACTTGTTATATTCAAGTTATGTTGGTGTTATACAGTTATAATCAAATAAATAACATCATATCAATAACATATAAATCATATAAACATAATAACATATAATCATATAATATATAATCATATTAATAACATATAATCATATAACATATAATCATATAAATAACAGAGCATTATAACAATTTTAAAATATAGTTACATTGCAGTTACAAAAAAAAATTATATAACTTTAACATTAATAACGTATAACAGCCGTTATATTAAGTATTACTTCTATGTCATATAATAATTATATTCTGTGCTTACTGGGATACTTTAACAAGTTACACATGTGTGTGTGTGTGTGTGTGTGTGT
>NW_022639562.1:134714-136225 GCF_010583005.1 Odontomachus brunneus
ATGTATACACGTTACACATGCTAATGCATATTAGCATACATGTTATGTATATTCAGAGAATATACAGAGTGTATATATATGGATATGTAAAGAATGGGGTGTATATCAGTTGGACACGAGGCAATTGGACACAGTCCAATTACAAGTCGCTGTTCCAAGGGACCCTACAAATGTCTCTAATCATACGGTGCTGTGATTGGCTGTGTCCAAATGCACCGTGTCCAAGTGCATCGCTCCCTAAAGAATGTAGGATGTATATACATATGTATGTGCACGGAACATTCTATGTGCCTCTTTGCGGTTGCGGATGTACAGACATTGTAAAGGCACCAAAAGCGACATACCACTTTGTTTTTGGAGGTTATGTCTTAATGTAAAGCTCAAAATATAAATGTAAATATGTATACATGTAGTTGGAAGTACCTCCTATCAGATAATATCATATTTTTACTGAAATTGTTTCTAGACTTAAAACAAAAAATGTTTTTGTGAAACGCACGAAAATAGAGTTCAAATAAAATGAGTGCCAAAAGCGTCACATCTATTGGAAGTTATATAACATGTTGCATATATGATAATATTTGATAATAAATAGTTCATTAATGCGTTTAATTGTTTAAGTAATATTTATTTATTTATTTATTCAAAATATAATGTAATGTAAAAGGGAAATATAATTATTGAAAATGACTTACATTTACATTATTGCAGCAGAGCAAGTTCATATACAATACGACATGTCACGTCACAATGGGAGGTTAGAATCAGATTATGTTAGTTACAGAGTGTCGGACCTATCGCATACTGTAGGTATGTCACTTTAGGACATATTTTCATAAAATTTTTCAAGTTATACAGAAAAAAAATGATGAAAGTAAAAATATTCAAAAAATATTTTTACAAAAGTCAAATGCATGTAGAAGAACTTAATGTAGAAGAACAAAAAGATAATTATCGCTGTTTAATCTATGTTATTTGTCAATAAAAATCATATTAGATGCGCAACTAAGTTCCCGCTGTTTGTCAATAGATGGCTCCAACAGTAAGTGTTGGTCGATTTTGACATATCCAAAACGTCATGAACCAAGCTTTGACGTATGGTAAACAAACCGCTTTGACACGTTAGTGATTTTGTTTTGGCGTCATATACTTTTGGTTGTGCGAAAATGTCTGATTTTGTGCCAAATAATCGTCATTTGCGGGAAGTGTTGATTTTCTTATTTCACTCGAAGAAAATGGCGGCTGAAGCGCATCGAGAGCTCCAAAAAGTTTACGGAGATGCTGCTCTAAGTGAAACAACGTGCCGTGATTGGTTTCGTCGCTTCAAAGACGGTGATTTCGATGTTGACGATCGTCCCCGTGAAGGAAGGCCAAAAACCTTCAAAGATGCTGAATTGGAGGCATTGCTCGATGAGGATCCGTGCCAAACGCAAGAACAGCTTGCTTCAGCATTAGGAGTTACCCGCCAAGCCATTTCCAAGCGATTGCATGCGTTGGGAATGATTCAAAAG
>NW_022639562.1:136235-141240 GCF_010583005.1 Odontomachus brunneus
AAACGCTCAAATGGGAAGTCCTACCCCACCCGCCATATTTCCCAGATATTGCGCCGTCCGATTATTACTTGTTCCGTGGCACGTCGATGGCACATGGTCTGATCAGCAGTTCCGCTCATATGAAGACATAAAAAAATGGCTTGATTCGTGGATAGCCTCACAAGACGAACGCTTTTACCGTAACGGTATTCGAGCTCTGCCAGAAAGATGGGAAAAAGTTGTAGCTAGCGATGGGTAATGCTTTGAATGATTTGTAACCATTTTTTCACAATAAAGTTGCATTTTCATAAAAAAAACAGCGAGAACTTAGTTGCGCACCTAATAGAAATAAAACTTACGAATTTCTAAAACTCGATATTTACTAATTTAGCATATAAAATAACAAAAAATATACCAAGTATGAATTTTTCATGATTTAACTGATAAAACGAACTACGTTTATATTAGTTTCGATAAAATACAACATTTCATATATGAGATATAGAGATATGTCGCTTTAGGAGGCCTATGTCCCTTTTGGCTACTTTCCTCTATGTATGTACATACCATGTACCCCAAGTGTACATACATAGGATATGCAATTTACATAGATGTTTATACATGGAATATGCTATGTACATTTTAATGTTATGTGAGTATTTTTACCAGGGTATAAGTTGGATTTTATGGTATAAGTTTTGTCGTTTTATAATCATCATTCTCTGTTATGTATGTTAAAGCAGCATATTTTACGTATGAAGAACATAAAGAAAACGGAAGACATTTAACGAGTGACATCTAGATATAAAAATGTTATATAATATAGATATAATGCAAACAATACATTTGTTATATAACTTGTTATATTCAAGTTATGTTGGTGTTATACAGTTATAATCAAATAAATAACATCATATCAATAACATATAAATCATATAAACATAATAACATATAATCATATAATATATAATCATATTAATAACATATAATCATATAACATATAATCATATAAATAACAGAGCATTATAACAATTTTAAAATATAGTTACATTGCAGTTACAAAAAAAAATTATATAACTTTAACATTAATAACGTATAACAGCCGTTATATTAAGTATTACTTCTATGTCATATAATAATTATATTCTGTGCTTACTGGGATACTTTAACAAGTTACACATGTGTGTGTGTGTGTGTGTGTGTGTGTATACGTGTGCATGCATGTGTGTGATAACTATATTTTAGTAACAGGTTATCCCTAGTAAAAATTACGGACAGAAACGAACAGAAAACGCACCCTATTCGTTTCTGTCTGTTTTACTATACGTTTCTTACATTGCAATTACGGATAGAATATTCATAATCTATCGGTTTTTGTCTGCAGAAACGGATATATAACTGTGATTCCTATCCGTTTCTGACTGTAAATGTGTACAGGCATCCTGTCCGTTTCTGATTGCAAATGTATATACGCATTCTGTCCGTTTCTGTCTGCAAATGCGTATACGCAACCTATTGGTTCCTATCTGCAAATACGTGTATACGTCCTGTCTGTTTCTGTCTACAAATACGATATGCATCCTGTTCGTCCCCAGACAACACAAAATATTTATAAAACATTTACAAAATATTTATAAGATTTACTTGAATATTTTATAAATATTTACTAAAATATTTTTATGACCTTAGATTCAATAGATGATAAATATTTTTATGATAAATATTATAAACATATTTATTGAGATATATACATTTTTCTCTTTTTCTAAACTTTTCTTAAATTTTCCACTTTAGTATTTCACACGCTACTTAATTCAATGTAAATTGTACTTCGAAAATTTGCTTACCAACTGCTGAGATTCGAAACTGAAACCTCTGATTCTTGAGTCGTTTACCTTACCTACTGCGCCACTATCACTTTGACTGAAAACATCGTATTGTATCATACATACATATCCATATACAAAAACAAATGAGTTATTTAAAAGAAAAGAATAGATCCTTTTACATGTAAAAAGTATGTTTAAAAAATATGTTTAAAAAGTATATAAAAAGTACATTTAAAAAATATTTACTTGTTTTAAAAGTAAGTAAAATGTAAATAAGTCATTTTGTAAATTTAAATAAATTCTTTTCTGATAATAAAAGAAACTTTAATTTGAAACACAAAAATATACTTTTAATATTAACAAAATAATTTATTTAGATTTATAACATAATTTACTTGTATTTCATTTACTCTTAAAGCAAGCAAATTCCGGAAGCTATACCTAGACAAAGCAAGCAAATATTTATTTAAACACAATTTTTATATAAAAAAAACTAATTTTCTTCTTGCAAGGAAATTATTTGCCTATTCTTGTATATAGATATATTAAATCAATGAAATCATTTTTTTATCTAGAAATTCATAATTTTACAGTTCATTTTTTGCAAATTTAAAAAATGTTACTTTATATTTATTACATGTTTCCTAAAATATAACAAATATATTTTAAAGTTAAGAAATTATATTTAACAAAATATACTTCTTTAATTCAAAGAGTTTTTTTCAGTTTCTTATTTCTTCATTAATTTAATAATCAGATTTGGTTTCCAGGTTTGAGCCGCGTGGATTCATTCTTGTTTGATTGCGACGTTTCGTGAACAATCTACGCGGCTCAAACCCGGAAATCAAATCTAATATACATGGATACTGCGAAAGCCTAAAAAATCAAATTTAATAATTATAAATAATTACATTTATTTTTTTATGTATAATATTTATTGAAATATTTAAAAAATATTACTACAAATATTTGTTTCTTGTTTACCATAGATATTGTATAAAATATTTAGTCAATATTTTAATAACATTTTGAATAAAGATTTTAATATATTTTCTTCCATGTACATAAAATATTTATAAAATATTACTACACATATTTACTTGTATTTTTTGTTTAATATGGATATTGATAGAAAATTTTTAGTCTATATTTTAACATTAGTTTGAATAATTTTAAGAACTTTTTAAGAATTTTGGTAATTTTTTCCTTTATGTACATAAAATATTTATAAAATGTTTATGTAATATTAAAAAAAATAATTCGAAATAAATATTTATGAATATTTATCATAAATATTGTGTGCTATCTGGTTTTCTGTCTGAAAATTGTGTCCGAGATAGAATTAAACGCGCCATGTTGAGTATGAGCATATTACTTTCATCAAGTTGGCCAGTACCCAGGTAGAACACAAAGACGTATAAAAGTCAAAATGACGTCAAATGATGTAAAAGTGATGCCATTTTGACGTCAAACAATATCTTTTAATAATAATAATTTCATGACAATGATGTCAAAATGGTATCATCTTTACATCAAAATGAATTTATGTTCTACCTGGCAGCGAGTCGTTTTGCTTTTATCAAAATTTCATAATGTTTGAAAATAATATACATTCTACGATACAATAATCTTTTAATAAGGACATTGTATGTACTAAATGTCTTTATTTTCAAACATTATAAACTTCTGATAAAAGCAAAACAACTCGCTATTGGCCAGCCTGATGAAAGTAATATGCTCATGCTCAATAGCTTTAATTCTATCTCAGACACAACTTTTGGCTCATGCCCTATTCATATATTTTTGAGATTAGTGTAATAAACAGATGCTTTGATTGTGGTGAGAAATTACACTATCATAAACCTTCAAAAGTAGGTCGGTATCTATGTATGCGTCTACCTACAGAAAAAAACGGACAGGAGCGTATGTGCATCAGCAGTAAGAAAACACGTATAGGGAGGTAGGTCGTCTTTACATATATAGGTAGATAAATATCCTATCTGGTTCTGCAAACAGAAACGTAAAGGATGCATATCCACATTTGCAAACAGAAACAGATAGAATTGCTGCACGTAATTCAGCGGATAGATGCAGATAGGAATTGCGGCGTATAGGATATGGATAGAAACGGATAGGATTTTTATACGTAATTACAGACAGATACAGATAAAACGTGATTACGTGCAGAATGCGGACAGAAAGAAAAAGAATGCGGAAGATAGGATTGTTGTATATAATTGCGGACGGATAGGAACTGCGGCGTATAGGATGTAGGCAGAGCCTGACAGGATTTCTGTACGTAATTGCGGACAAATGCAGATAGGAATCGCGACGTATAGAATGTAGACAGAAACGGATAGGATTCTTATATATAATTACGGACAGATACAGGTAAAGTGCGATTACGTGCAGGATGCGGACAGAAACGGATAGGATTGTTATACGTAATTGCGGACAAATGCAGATAGGAATCGCGGCGTATAGGATGCAGACAGAAACCGACACAATTTCTATACGTAATTGCGGACAGATGGAGTTGAAATGTGATTACGTACAGGATACGGACAGAAACGGATAGAACGTACTGCTGCAAATGCAGATTTTCTATCCGTATGTTGTATTTGCAGATAGAACGGACAACTTACAGTTAGAAACGAATATAAATCCTGTCTGTTTCTGTCTGTTTCTGTCCGTTATTTTTATCAGGAATGTTTCTGTTATATTAGTTGAGTGGGAAATTATAACTAACGTGTATGTTAAATATAACGCCCTTATAGAAATATCATACTAAGAAATACTGAAAAATTATTAGTGATTAAATATTACCAGTAATTCAGTAATTTTTTGGCCAGTACTTAATTTCTGGTGAATACTGATAATAAAATCACTGTTAAATATTGATAGTAATCAAATACTGAGAATTATTATACGAAGGTGAAAAATGAGAAAATCATAATGTTTACAAAAATATACTTATATTCCTAATTTTCTCATTGTCTCATGAACTACTAGATATCGAAGGTTGTCAACACATTCCAAACTTTCATGAATCCTCCTGCGATAATTTCGATCCCAAGCAGTATACCACTTGTCACTCATCCATGTCCTGACCGCATTAAACTGTTGCTTAACCTGACAATCGGCGCGCACGCGGTGACTCTGATGACTCCAACGATGTTCTTACAATTCATGCTTAT
>NW_022639562.1:141685-141864 GCF_010583005.1 Odontomachus brunneus
AATAGTGTTGTTTCATCAAATGACATGGTTTCCTTGAACGAAATAAAAGTTTTATTTTCATCATTTTAAAAAATGATATTTCGTTTAAGAATATAAAATTTTAATGAAATAAAAGAAAAACCACAAAATTAAACAAGTACGAATATTAAATCTAAAGAAAGTATTTTCTCCGAAAAAAC
>NW_022639562.1:142414-143380 GCF_010583005.1 Odontomachus brunneus
ATAAGTTTAATTTTTATTGCGTTGAAAATATCGAGTTTTGTTCCAAATAAGCACCATTTGCGGGAAGTTTTGATTTTCTGTTTCAATTGAAAGAAAAGTGCAGCTGAAGCGCATCGAATGCTTGTGGAAGTTTATGGTGAATCTGCACCGTCGGATAAATCTTGCAGAGAATGGTTTCGACGATTTCAAAGTGGTGATTTTAGTGTTGAAGACAAAGAGCGTTCGGGTCAACCGAAAAAGTTTGAAGATGAAGAATTAGAAACATTACTCGATCAAGATTCGTGTCAAACGCAAAAAGAGCTCGCAAGAACATTGGAAGTTACTCAACAAGCTATTTCGAAACGACTCAAAGCCGCGGGATACATCCAAAAGCAAGGAAATTGGGTCCCATACGAATTGAAACCGAGAGATATCGAACGACGATTTTGCATGTCCGAAATGTTGCTTGAACGGTACAAAAAGAAGTCTTTTCTGCATCGAATCATTACCGGGGACGAAAAATGGATTCACTACGACAACCCGAAACGCAAAAAATCGTATGTAAAGCCCGGCCAACCGGGAACATCAACGCCGAAGCCGAATATCCATGATGCCAAGGTAATGCTCTGTATTTGGTGGGATCAGAAGGGTGTGATCCACTATGAGCTGCTAAAACCTGGTCAAACCATCACGGGAGACTTCTACAGGCGACAATTGATCCGTTTAAAGCGAGCTATAGCCGAAAAACGTCCAGAATATGCGACCAGACACGAGTCCATAATCTTTCACCATGACAACGCTCGGCCTCATGTTGCTGTTCCGGTTAAAAACTATTTGGAAAATAGCGGATGGGAAGTTCTGGCTCACCCGCCTTATAGCCCAGACCTTGTTCCTTCCAACTATCATTTGTTTCGATCGATGCAGAACGCTTTGACTAGAATACACTTCACTTCAGAACAGGATATCAAAAATTGGCTCGATTCATTC
>NW_022639562.1:143390-143494 GCF_010583005.1 Odontomachus brunneus
ATGTCAAAATGATATCCAAATCTAAATAAGTTCAGAATAAAAAATAACCAAGGAATGATATTGGGTGTACAACTTAGTTCGGTCCGTTTTCAAAAGATGGCTCT
>NW_022639562.1:143504-143845 GCF_010583005.1 Odontomachus brunneus
CGATTCATTCTTGGCTTCAAAAGATGAACGCTTCTTCCGCGACGGAATCCATAAATTGCCAGAAAGATGGGAAAAAGTAGTGGCTAGCGATGGACAATACTTTCAATAATGTATTAATTCATTTTATCATTCAAATAAATGCGTTTTTCAAGCAAAAAAACGGACCGAATTAAGTTGTACACCCAATAAAAAATTTCGTAAGAATATCGTCAAAATGATAGTCTAATGTCAGATCGATGACGCCATTTTAGACGACTTTATGACGTTTTATGACGTCTCTAAACGTCAATAATACGTTTTTAAGACGTTATACAGAAATGTCATTAAGATGTCACAAAAAA
>NW_022639562.1:144268-167720 GCF_010583005.1 Odontomachus brunneus
AATATTTAAGTATTGAAATCAATCATAAGGTAGGATTTGTAACATTAAATATTGAAATACTTGAGTACTAAAAGCTGTATTTGAATCACAGAATATTACTAAATACTGTACTTTTAATACTGAAAATAAGTAATTAATCAATGATTCTTAGTATGATATTTCTATAAGGGATGTACATGCATATTGCACATTACATTTTGTTACATTACGACAATGTAAAAGTTATATAATTGTGTTTACTGGAACTGTTTAAGTTTCCATAATGATGAAATCCCTCGTCATGACACTTTAATTCATGATATCTTATTTTTTTATCCAACAAGATAAGGTCTCATAAATTCAACTTATTCTATCTATTTAGAATTATACCTTGACATATGTGCAATCGTTCTGTAAAGTCAAGATATCAGACATATTAAATATATTATACACCGTGATAAGTCAAGTTTTCCAACGAGTATCGTGTACTTTCACGAGCGATTTAATTGCCGAACAGTTCCCGCTCCTTTCGTCTCCATCGTGCGAATAAATACAGATGATAAGAATGATATCAAAAATTGCAGAAGATCGTAGTGTCGAGTATAGCAACGATTGCCTTTTTCTTATGTAAATATCAAATTTAGAATGCGAGCATTGAACGGGGAATGTTACAATTTTAAATTTCTCACTCATACGAAGTTGCCGTTATGTAACAGAAATATAACGTGTTACCAAAATGTTATATATATTACTGAAATGTTATATAGCTGGAATATAAATTATTATTTTCTAGTAATTATAGGCATTTAATTGTACACAAAGATTCACTCAAATATAAATTGTACACAAAGCTATCACTTAAATATAAATTAATTTGTAAAAGTATGTTTCTAAAAATATTATAATTATATATTTCGTATAAAAAATATTTTTAGTAAAAATAATAACATAAAAGCATCTTGCCATTTTAAATTAATTAGCTCCCAAATAACAAAAGATATTCCAGAATTATCTTAAAGCCATTCTAGGGGTCTAGTGTTCCAACATGTCTTCAGGAATTTTATGCTATTAGAACTATTTTTATTTATCATATTTTTATTAATTTCAATCTCTCTGTGCATATTTAAATGGAAGGGATTACTATTATAACAGTAATTTCTATTTCAGATAAAAAATTACCACTTTACTTTACTATAAAAGTGGACTTCATAGTTGTGCCGTCTTGTGATCATCGTTCTTATATATATTAATGCATCATATTTTATGTACGAGAAAGACTCGAGCAAACGGAAGCCATCTAGCGAATGATCCAATACCTAAATATAAGAATGCTATATAACATAGGTATAAAACAAATAAACGCTTGTTGTATAATCTGTTATATTGTAGTTATGTTGGTGTTATACAATTATAATCTGTAAATAATAGAGAATTATAACATTTCTAAAACACAGTTAGATTGCAGTTAAAAAGAAAATATATAGTATAAATATAGTATAAAAGAAAATTATGTAACTTTAACATTAATAACGTATAACATCCGTTATATTATGTGTTACTTCTATGTTATATGATAGTTATATTCCGTGTTTGCCGGGTAAATGATGGTATAGAGTGCCACCTTTATACTATATTTCGAATCTACTCGCAATAAGATTTCAGAAAATATCAAAATTCCCAGACAGCACAAAATCTTCAGAGAATGTTCTGGGATGTTCTTAGAATGTAGGAATATCCTTAGAACATTCTTAGAACGTTATTTAAAGATTTGTGCTGTATGGGTTATGACCATTTTCAAACTTTCAAAAAATGGGGCTAAATGCCTACGGCGGTTTGGCCGCACTGTTTAGCATATTTTTGAAGATGTATTTTACACAATGAACTTGCTCGAATACAACGAGTCATTTCGTTAGCGCTTAAATGCAGATTAATCATTACCGAAAGTAATGTAATACCGTAATGTAAAAGTAAACCGGACTATGCTTTATTTGATATTTTCAAAGACAACTTTATGTATTACAATCAAGAACCAAACGATTAGAACACTTTTTTTCTAGTGAAGTTAGTAACTTGTTTAATTATCACATTTGAAAATCATTTGAAAATAATACGAGAGCTCTCACTCTTCCCCCTCCCCCTCTCTCGCTCTTTCTCTTATATTATTTTAATTCTTACATTTTTCCTGGATTTGCAATTTATGTTGTGCTGTTGAATATTTCTTATTAAAGTACATTATTTTTAATTGATTTGAACATGATTCTTTGAGCACTATATTACAACGATTTAATCCGGAATACTCAGATATATATTAACATGTTTTTATGTTATATTCATAAAATTTAATTTCGCACTACGTATTGTCATTTCGATTTCTTTCATAACCGATTACTACAAGTCCGTAAATAACAATTTTTAAATGTGACAAACAAATGGATTACTAATTTTATTAGAAAAAAATGTTCAAATCGTATCTCTCTCGACTGTACATATATGCGCATGTGTATAATATATACTCATGGTTAAATATATAGTATTTGTAGAAATTGATATACGTTTTATAGCTGTAAAAATGTGTATATAGTTTGTTTGTTAATCTATAGATCTTATCGAGACGATTGGTAACAATGTCATGCAACACTTTGTAAACATGTACAGTCGAGAGCGAACAGTCAGTTCGCGAACATGTACAGTCAGTTTGAACACTTTTTTCTAGTGATGTTAGTAACGCTCTCTTTTCCTCTCTCTTGCTTTACTTTTATACTTATATTTTTTCTAGTTTTACAGTTTATTGTGCTATCAAATATTTTTTATATCTGAATCGTAAGATTTTTCAATTCTTCGAGCACTAATACAACAATTTAATCCAGAATATTCTCGAATATATTAACATATTTTTACGTTATAATAAGATTTACTTTTGCACTATATATTGTTATTTCAGCTTCTATTATAATCGATTACTATCTAACCCTTATAGAAATATCATACTAAGAATCATTGATAATTACTTATTATCCAGTATTTTTAATACTGAAAATAAGTAATTATCAATGATACTTAGTATGATATTTCTATAAGGGAAGTCCGTAAGCAATTCTCAAATATGAGAACTAGATAAGTTATTTACTTTATTACGAAAAATGTGTTCAAACCATTTCACTCTCGACTGTACGGGAAGGACGGTAGTCCGATAACAGCTAAACATCACAAAGATAATTATCAGCAATGATAAAATAATTCACGTTTTATAATAACATTCTTTTTAATCACAATAATTTTAAATTCTTTTGAGTTTTGTATTTTGCCTAAAAAATATTTAAACTTTTTTCTGTACATTGACTTACATCTTTTTCGGATTCCTCATTAGCACCGTGAAACGTGGGAAATAAATCTGCGATTCCACCATGTTTTTTCAAAGTTTTCTTGAAAATAGGCAATACTTCTCGATAGAAGAATACTTCACGTCTGTGAAATAAACTCATAAACTGCACATGATTTTGTGATTCGAGATTTGGTGTCTTTAAAATAACGTGAATACTTTTGGACTTGCCATTTTCAATACCTTCGATTCTCACACAATAAACAAGTCCAGCGAAATTGTCACCCTTATTGCAAGCTCTGGTTACATAAAATTCGGGAGCTTCCAAGTTTATACTTTTTACGTATGTTCGTAGATAATCGAGCAATTGTTTGTCTAAAACGATTTCCTTTTCAGCCATTTCTGATAGTTAATATTTTTACAGAAAGCGTTGTAATATTATTTGTCTTATTGAGTTAATAATGTTTAAGTCACTCTGTATATTGTATATCGTTAACGCGTACGATGCAAATGATGATATTTCTTATTATAAGTATTCTCACTGGTGCACGATGATTACTACCAACACAGCAGAGAAGCGTCGCTTTTATTACAAGGTTATCACGTACGTCATATTATCAGTTGTCATTGTTGAGTAATGATACAAAGATAAAATAATTCATTATAACTGACTCACGATAATTCTCGTTTCAATTGAATTGGTATCATTAAAATTGTAATAATTGAGGTTCTCAGCCAGTTTCAAATTAATATTTCTTTGAAATATTAATAATTTTATTGAAATTAAATGAAAAATTATTAATCTAATCTGTGACGTTAAGCTTTAAAAAATACATAGACAGACTTTAATAACTTTTATCAGAGTGTCTTATCTTCCGCAATAAATCATCGTGGATTTATTAGAGCATTATAGCATTAAAGCATTATTTGGATAATATACATCTCGAAGAATCGAATAGATTATCACATTATTACATGTATATTAACATTATTTTACTCGTGTATACTTGTTAAAGAGGTCGCTTATCTTTTGATTATACTTTTGATTATATTTGAAACGAAAGGCCAGTAAGTACGGTATGTCGCCTATATCCACCAGTCATTTTTTACAGTAAATGCGTAACAGAGAAAGGAAGAAAAAGAGAGGAGTGAGGCGTGGCGAGATACTGACCACCATTTCTCCAATTAAAGTGCCTTTACCCGTTTCCAGTTTCAAGAAACGGTATTTTCTATAATAGTCCCTGCTTGAGATAGCATAACATGTAGAGCGCGGCAAATGCATGAAGATTTTGTCATTGATAGATTGGTTATTTTATATTGTTCTTTGTTCTGCTTTATGCGCACTTAAATATCTGTAAAAAGAAATATGCAGATGTAAATTTAAGATTAATTAAAAGTAAGTTTTCTCGAAAAGAAACAGAAAACGAGAACTATTAATATCGATCTTTTATTTGATCGTATCGCAAAGACGAAAGTACTTAGAGAGAAAATCGATGAAAGATACGAGAGAGGCAATAAATCGATTACGAGGCACAATTTTTGAATAATCGGTATGTCTATTCTACGATTGTCCTATGGTTTCGGCAATGATCTTTTACATTTCTGTACTGAGACGCTCGCCACATACGCGGACCCTATATAATTTATGAATCTACCAACTTGTACTAACTTATACTTACGTAATCGTGACTTTCATACGTTGCACTTTCGTTTTCGAAAGTGTGATGTAGTCACTATTTAGATAGTGGAATCCAATAAGATCAAAATTGAATAAAGTCTAAAAAGTCTTCGTTGTATTGTCAAAACTGAAAATAAGAAAAACTCTAAATGTAACTTGATGTTAATTCGGAATTACATACATCAATCTGATGTGTGTTAATGAAACTGCGCGACGCAAATAATTGATATCATCGAGAAGCGATGTACCTTTTGAATTATCTTATGAGCAGTCTTTCGAGGGCTTTCTGATCTTTTTTCCCTCTGATTTTGATTGCTCAGCAAAATTGAGAGTACATAATAATCGCGGAGACTGTATCACAGTGGGCACGAATATTTCAAGGCAATACAACCGTTCTCCGATTGCTGTCGCGGTTCGTGATTTGGCCTTACTCCAGTATCCTCGCTATAAACGAACAAACCTCGCTTGCAGCTTTCAATGTTGCTCGCCCTCCTTTTATAATCCGCTTGGGCACAAATAAACGGTGTAACAATCGATCCATTCGATTGTCACGTTAAATCAATGACGTTTCGCCTCTTACACCATCATTTCAAAAATTTTTTTTTCTCTTTCCTTTTTTCATTCACTCTTATTCTTACTGCTGCCATGTGTACTTCTTCATAATCGGTCCGATTCACACTTTAACGTTGTTCCTAACGTTTCTTTTACTTTCTCTCGTTATCTTTATCCTCGTAGCACGATCTTCGGAATTCCGATACGTTCGACACGCATTGTTGATCACGGCATTCCGCGCGGCGGCCGTTATTTATTAGCTATTATAGAAAAATCTTTACCTTATGCAATTTTTCACTTATATCAAAAAGCTTTCACGGCTAATCATCATTGCGTTCTTGAACGTTATAAATATAGATTGTGCTCCAATCATTTGTATTATTACTATAAATGATATGATAAAATATTTACTATCGAACTCTCGTAAGAAATTAATGGACATTGACACATACACATGCACATCCATATGTACACACGCACACAAACACACAGAAGTTAAATTGATGAAATTAGTATGTCAGATCACTCGATTGATTCTCTTAAATAATTTAGTGTGAACGGTGATATTAACAAGACAACTTATTTTTTGTTGCACAGTATTTAACGAAGTAGATCGCATATTTTATTATTGATCATGAAAGTATTAGATAAATTAGACTATTTGTGCTTATTCGTACATCCATGACGCGCCTTCCATCATTCGAAGCCGGATGAATTTAAAAAAGCACATTATCTTGCTGATTGAATTCCTCGAAAATAGACGACTATTATGGACGCAATAAATCCTGTTATCCAAATTAGTATGTTCAAAATTAATTATAATTCGTAAGAGGTATCAGAAAAAAATAAATACTTAAAGCAGCAAATTTTCGTAAACTATCGATATTGCACGTGCCGTAACTGAATGAACTCACGATGTAGTAGACTATATTATATCCTCTTATCATTTTTGGATCATATATATTTGAACTTTCCCCGATAATCTTTTTTTCCCTTGTCACGATCAACGATTAATAACTGTAATTAAAAAAAATTTTGAAGCAAGCGGGCGACCGGGTAAGAGAGCGGGTGGGTATGTTTCCTGAATGAAAATTCATAATTGGACAGCTTCGACGCAACGGACCTCACGGCGGTTTCCTTTCATTCGGGGCGGGAGGGAAGAGGCGGCAGTACTCTCGGTTTCGTTTCTGCAAAGGTTTCCGTCGCAACTCGTTGCGCACGGTCTATGCGGTAGTCACGGGAAAGGTTCCCCGCGCGCGCGCGATTCTTGGCCGGCTACCCTACCCTACCCTTTCACCGTTCTCACCGCCACCTGTACAGGCTAACCGAGACTGGACTCGGACGAGAATGAGACCAAGGAAGGACTGTAGGCTGAGTTGAAAAGGAATGGAACCGACAGACGGTGGGAGGGGAAGAAGGTTCCGTGCGGTTGTCGCGAGCGACTGTCTCGAGCTCACGCTCGCGCTCGGCGCGCGGGCACTTAAATGTGAAAGTAAGTCTCTCACAGTTGACCGAAACTGCGTGCTCTCGTCGGTTATCCGCGATCGGCCGATCGACCGACTGTCCAACCAACGAACGAACCAATCGACGTGCTATGCCATAGCGTGTTTCGCCTGTTTCGTGAGATATACCTATATTCGTGCTCCGACATAGCGGTATTCGTTTTATAATTGATACGTTGTAAAAAAAAAAATACGAACATCGGAACTGATTACTTTTCGCGTCTCTAATATAGTCTACTACATCGTGAGTTCATTCAGTTACGGCACGTGCGATATCGATAGTTTACGAAAATTTGCTGCTTTACGTATTTATTTTTTTCTGATATCTCTCACGAATTATAATTGATTTTGGACATACTAATTTGAATAACAGGATTTATTGCGTCCATAATAGTCGTCTATCTTCGAAGGATTCAATCAGCAAGATAAGAAAAAGGATATAATAACGACAAATTCGTAAGAAGAAAAAAAAAATCGAAAAAAAATAAATGAAAAGAGAACAGAAAACAGCGAGTGCGCGATAGATATTTGAACTTCATGTGGATAATCGATCAGTGCTTCAAACAAATAGTGAGAAAAATTAGTATCCCGAGCGTACAGTTTTTGACGAAGTAAAGAACAATTGAAGAGAAACGCTTTTCTTCAAATGACATAATTTAACAGATAATCATTCCCTCGATTGCACTCTACTTCAGAAAACAAAAAGAAAATAAAACAAAGAAAAGAAAGGAAGAGAATGTGAAAGAGCACATATCAGCATTGATATCATCTTTCGCTCGAAAATCTTGTGATTATCGATTCCAAAAAGTGTGATTGTGTGGATAGGAAACTATACATTGACATAACACAATTTATCTATTCTTATATTATTTTCAAGTTGCGGAGATTGTCCTAGCTTATGTGGCATTGACAATGTGTTAACATGTTCTCACGTTCCTTCAGTGTATATAAGTTGCTTACGTCCGACTTGTGAAAAACTTCAGACGCGTGCAAATAAAATTTATAATATAAGCGAGTTTAAATCGCTATTTTATTTAACGCGTCGGCAATATTATATGAAAAATCGAAGTGTATTTACGACAGAAGTGAATAAGTGAGTGTACAGATGATAAGCTAAATGTATATACACGAATGCAACAAAGATAGACAAAAAGCAAAAGAAGAAAGTAGAGAGTGTATCTGAAATATTTATTTTTGCGATAGATTCGTTTAATTACGATTCGATATTATCCACATAAATTACAGTATTCATGTAATTATGCACCGTTCACGTCGTCGAATATAGTCGATCGACGTTGTTTTCATTGAATCCGATCAGTTGACAGAACATTTTGCAATTATGAGACAAACGGTGCTTATTATCATGTGTTCTTTGGGCTTTGTCTTAGCGGGAAGTCCAAGATTACCACGAACATCCGCTGATCAGCGTGGTACACGTGGCGCGAGCCAAAATAATACTAGCACTACATTATCATCTTCTCGCAATTCACAACGGAACAGGTGAGTATCGTTAAAACTATAATCATCGTACTTCAAATATTTCTCACAACTAACTTATTTCTTTGTTATTTTCTCTCACTTTTAAGAAATAGAAATACTAGATAATTATGGATTTCTTTAAATGACGAGAGGCTAGTTGTATGTTAAACGCTGTTCGTTGTTATGTAAATGAATTGATCATATTCCCCATATGAAGCTTGTCAATACGTTGTTTTCCATTTAGTTTGTTTTCATTTTGTTATTAAGTTTGTGAACGTCACGCGATATTACTCTATATTAAATACATACATCTTCAGAAACGACGGCCGAGTCGTGTATATTAGCCAGACTTGACAAAAAACTAATTGTCATTGTAAATTTTTCTCCACTTAGTTTGATATTAAAATTTTCCATTATGATATGCCTTTATAAAAATACAAAGTTTGAAACATTTAAGAAAGCATAAAGGATTGATTTTGTCATTATATAAACCGATTAAATCGGTTGAATTAAATTGATGATACGAAACATTAAAATTTGAAATTAGCGATAAACATTGTTTGTTTGTAGAGAACAATACCTGTTCAATGTCTTCGAAGTAATAGTATCAACTTTAGAATCAAAGTTACAACGGATTGAGAATTTAGACAAAGCAGTGGAACATTTGATGAGAAGAGTGGAAGCTCTAGATTCGCGTGTAAATGATAATATCGACAAGACGGATGCGGTTATTACGAAACTGAGAACATTAGATCTGAAACTCTTCAATGCATACCCGATTATGTCATCGGAAGCCATTCATACGGCAAGGGTTACTGAAAATAAGAGCAGAAGTTATACTGAAAGTAGTAAGTGCACGTTACACGTAAAGCTTTTTATATTTTAACAAACTCAAATAGTAAAGAGAATCCCAAAAGAATTTATGTTTATATCACCAATTCTAAGTTGCTTTTTCAGATGCGAAAAGAATTCTTTTTATAAAAAAATTTTGCATCTGAAAAAGAATTTAGAATTTGTGACATAAACATGAAATGTCTAATGAATTCTTTTTGAATTTTCTGTGCTATTTGGGAAGCTAATTGTACTAACCAATGTTGTCTAACCAGTGTTGCTTTTCTTTTTTGTACGCATGCAACAGAAATCACTATATCAACAGATAATAGTAATAATCTATTTATAAATTATCGAAACACGCGAAAAAAATATTTCGAACTCGTTTATTTTTTAACTACGAATTTGCAATTTTTCATGCACTTTATTCTTGAAATTGCATTATGTTATTTGATATTACAGCTCCGACGATACGCGTGATGCATCATGATCGCAACGAACGTGCTCCGGAAACGCTAGGTGAGAAATTAGTATCTTTGGATCAGAAGGTTTCCGATATCGATCATAAGTTAGTTAATCTTAAGAATCAGCTTGACAATAATTTCTTACAAAATGATGATATAAATGCCGAGGCAAGCGAGAAAAAGCCTGTTAGTATGAGTGTAATTGAGATTACTAAAGCTATGAGTAACGAAGTAATGAATCATATGACGATCGAAATCGAGAATCTCAGACAGGCGACAGGTAGTATGGATCGGAAACTTCAATTCCACATGAATTTGGTGTCCGATAATCTCGGAGCAGTGTATAACATGCTTTCTGACGTACACGAGGCTATCGTTGATAAAAATTCCGGAAATGACCGACAAATTCTTAACTTAACGACGACTGAAGCTCCAATAAAACAGAGTAAAATTGATCGCCTCGTCGAACAAATGTATCCGATGCTTACAGTTTCTGAAAAAATGGATGAAGTTTGGAATGTAGTAGTAAGTGTGAAATAAAACGAGCAAATCAGTTAATAATAGCTCGTGTATCTATATAATAACTTATAATAATATTCCGTATAATCACAATATTAGATGGGCACTAAAAATTCGGTGGACGACCTATTGCCAAAGTCCGACGAATTGCTTACTCAAACACAGAGACAAGAAAGAGCGATTAGCGAGATTCATGCAGATTTAAGATCAAAAACAAATAAAATCATCGAAAATTTGGAGGGTGTCGAAAGCCGTTTGAAGAAACAAGAAGATGATGTGGCTACTCTCTCGCAACGTCCAATACCAGCGGAATTATTACTAGATCCAACGATCGATCGACTCGTCGAGTACGATCCAAGCAGGTTGGAGTCTAAACTTCAAGTATTCAACTAAATAATGCGTAAGCGTCTTAAACTTATTATAAATGATGTAGAGGCGGCCAAATCTACATCAATTTACGTGTTTAATATTTTCTTTCTCAAATTTATCAAACATAATGTTTAGTTTTAACATAATTCAAAAAAAAAACGTAATATTATTTATTTTAAGATACATCAGTGTAACCGAAGATTTTTCAACGGAGATACCTACAACGTCTATATTGCCTACTGTTGCACCGTCTTTATCAACAACAACATCGATATCGTCAGTCGCTTCGCCTTCGAACAATCCTGCGGTCTCCACAACTCCCATGACAGCAACATCATCGAGTACACCCAGATCAACCAGTAGAAATCGTGGAGTCATCTTCCCAAGCGTGAAAAACAAACCGAGTCTAGCGAACTCCAGTTTTACTAGTGATATATTGATTAATTATAAGGATGTTAAGGTATTTGGACTATTTGCACGGTTCCTTTATGTATTATTTTTAATTGTTTAAGATGTTTCAACAAGTTTTTTCACTTCTGTCATATGAATTTACTTCAATCAGGATAATTGTTTCTATATATTCAAAATTTTTATCGTTATTTTCTACAATGTTATTCTTTTTAATATTATTCTCCGTAATAAAGTATATTGTTCATTTAGGGTTATTCTTGCGTAGATTTATTAAACGCAGGAATGAGAGACAATGGAGTCTACTATCTTCAAATACGCGGCACGACATATTGGTTTCTGAAAGTCTATTGCGAACAGGAAATCGCCGATGGTGGTTGGACGGTAAGTTTATCATCATTGAGCGGTATACATATTACATTTTTTAACATGCTGTTATGTGTTATATTTTTTATCATTAATTTTTGATTGAAGGTTATCCAAAGAAGAGATGATTTTGGAGAACCAAAAGAGAATTTTAATAGAGATTGGGCAGATTATAAAAATGGATTCGGAGATCCTGCTAAAGAGTTTTGGCTAGGCAATGAAAACATATATATGTTGACAAATAACGAAGATTACATGCTTAGAGTTGAACTTGAAGACTTCGAAGGTAACAAAAGGTATATACGTAAAATGTAGGTCGATTATTGCGATACTTTAATAATGTACATTATTAAAATTATTATTAAAGAATATTAATAACAAGTAAATGTAATCTTATACTTTTCAAACTGACTATAGGCTGCGCGAATGTAAGTATAAAATTAATTAAGAAAGTTTCCATTATTATAACTATACTGGTTTAATTTAGGTATGCTCAATATTCACATTTCAAGATTTATTCAGAAGGAGAGTATTATAAATTGGAAATAGATGGTTACGAAGGAAATGCTGGAGATTCATTAAACGATCCTTGGTACGGGTCAAACAACAGTCCGTTCTCTACATATAATAGGTAAGATTGTTTGTGTGTATATAAAATCTGTTATTTGATATCACAATAACATACAAAATATTAGTCTCGGGACGGTTTAATGTTTCGTTAATAAAATATTTTGTAAAAAAAATGTATTAGACAACAATTTTAGAATTTTAAATTATTGGTTTTTCATTATTGGCTTTGATCTCGTGATAGATGCATCAAGGTTTTCTTAAGATCAAATTGAATGTTTTAAATAGAATCAAAGGGATTTTTTTAGATAAATTGATTCCTAGAGTATGTTATTCTATACAATACTTCTATACAATAATATATAAATACAAATACAATAATATGTATATAAGTACTGAGATAAAATCATCGAAAAACTTTTTCCGAAATATTTTATATTTTATATTGAAATTCTTCAGTATAAAACATACAAAATATATTATAAAATATTTATTTTTCGATAATCTTATCTTAATACTTCACGCGTACATAGAGTGACGGATAAAATCCCCTGTAAACACAAAATATAAAAAACAGCTTAGGTCAAAATGATGTCAATATGACATTAAAACCGTCGTTTGTTGTCATTGCGTCAAAAAAATAATTCAATTTCACAAAAAATTGATATCAAATAAATTGACGTTGTGGGCAATAGAATTTCATAAAAAAAGGTAAAAATGGATGTTTAGATGATAATTGTGGTATTATAGGCAAAAATGTAATCCACGTCAAAATTTGTTGACATCAAAACTACAGGATGATGAGTCTTTTTGACTTATTCTCTTATGATCTCGAGAAGAATTTCCGGCGTGGTTTTGTAATGTAATATACAGGGTAAGACATTTAAAACAGGTCACCTGAATAACTTTGTCGTTTGTTTTTAACAACAGAAGGAAAAGTGCCAAACAAAAGTTGCTTGGTTTCGAGGGGCATATAATGTAATGTCAAAAATTGTTTTGTAGGTGGAGGCCTAGAGGATAAGCAAAGGTCAAATATGTTTTTTTAAATGGAACGATATGTTTTTTTATTTACATTCTGATCGAGCGTTTTATGACGAATACAATGGCCTATAATTGAAGGTCATTCAAGGTTATGCAAGGCCAATAATGGAAAATAATTGAATGAAAAATAAATTGTTTCAAGGCATTCTTCGAATAATTTTGTATCTTCTCTGCTTGTTGCTATACCGTGGTACACTTAAACGATTACAAAAGTGATATAACAACAAGCAGAGAAGATACAAAATTATTCGAAGAATGCCTTGAAACAATTTACTTTCCATTCAATTATTTTCCATCATTGACCTTGCGTAACCTTGAATAACCTTCAATTATAGGTCATTGTATTCGTCATAAAACGCTCGATCAGAATGTAAATAAAAAAACATATCATTCCATTTAAAAAAACATATTTGACTTTTGCTTATCCTCTACACCTCCACTTACAAAAAAAATTATTGACATCACATTATGTACTCCTCGAAACTAAGCAACTTTTGTTTGGCACTTTTCCTTCTATTGTTAAAAACAAACGAATTATTCAGGTGACCTGTTTTAAATGCCTGACCCTGTATATATTGCGGCGTTGTTTTTTAATCGTAATATATATATTGTGATACAGTAGGCTCTCGATAACTTTCTGCCTTAAGGGCTGTAGGAACGGAAAATTCTTGTAAACGGAAAGTTATCGAGAACCACTTCTTAACTTTTTTCTTGTTGGCGCGTTAATATAAGCTTACATAACTGTTCACTACCAATTTATTTCGTTCGCGATCCATTAGATGAATACAAATGTTAAATAAAACTCAGCCTTTAAGAAGCCGAAGTAATTTAAAGAATAGTCGGTTACTTGTCTGGTTTATTTTTTGTAACTTTAGGAATTTATCCATCTTATCCAACGAGAGAGTTCTTCTATAAATTCTCTCATTGGATAAGACGGACAGGTTTTTAAAGTTACAAAGGAACAAACTTTTTAGTAAACCGGTCAACCTTTTAGTAATTGATTGTAGAGTAAAGGCATTAAAAGCGACATATCACTTTGTTTTTGAACGTTATGTCTTAATATAAAGCTCAAAATATAAATGTTGATATATATACATGTAATTGGAAGTACCTCCTATCAGATAATATCACATTTTTATTGAAATTGTTTCTAGATTTAAAACAAAAAATGTTTTTGTAAAACGCACGAAAATGGAGTTCAAAGAAAATAAGTGCCAAAAACGACATACCTATTAGAATTTATATAACATGTCGCATATATGATAATATTTAATAATAAATAGTTCATTAATACGTTTAATAGTTGAATAATATTCATTTATTCAAAACATAATGTTATAAAAGGGAAATATAATTAAATAAATACATATCTTTTTTTATCTTTTTCATTTTCTCACATATTTTACATATATTATATTTCTAAACTAAATAAAATTAAACTTTACAATAAATGTCACGTCACAATGGGAGGGATCATTAATCAAGTTATGTTAGTCACAGAATATCGCTGTAGGTATGTCACTTTAAAACACATTCTCATAAAAATTTTCAAGTTATACAGTAAAAAAGTGATGAACATAAAAATATTCAAAAAATATTTTTACAAAAGCATGTAGAAGAACTTAATATTGAACAAAATGATAATTATCGCTTTTTAGTCTACGTAATTCGTCAATAAAAATCGTAGAAGTAAAACTTGCGAATTTTTAAAACTCGATATTTAATAATTTAGCATATAAAGAAACGAGAAATATACTAAATATGCATTTTTATTACTTAACTAATAAAACGGATTACGTTTATATTAGTTTCGATAAAATACAACATTTAATATATGAGATAGAGAGGTATGTCGCTTTAAAAGGGCTATGTTGCTTTTGGCTATTTTCCTCTACACCAGAATAAAAAATCATATGTAATATTTTTGCATTTTATTTGTCGGAAGCGTCCCGCTTGCTCCCGTTGCAATTGTCCACAGTCAATCAAATTATCTATTTGGGTAAGATTATGTTTTAATTTTAATAATATTATTAGCTGTGTTCGCAACTATAGTCCACTGATACCCATTTAATTTGTCTATGCTCCTATTCCATAATCTAGCATTTTTTCCTACAAAAAGTACTCAAGTGAACATCAAATAATAATAACATAAAACCGATGTTATAATGTGCTACTTAACTTGTAATATGTAACTTACATAACACATGTATTATATTGCATTTATATTGTTGAGTGGGAAATTATAATATCGGTGTTATGTTATTGTTACTTGGTGTTCATTGGTGTTCATTTTTACTTAGACATCAAATTGTCATCAAAATGACATCAAAATGATAGTCAAAATGACTACCAATTAATGGGACGTTTTGCAATCATTTCTGCCGTCATTTTGATCACTCATTTTGACATTATATTCTTCATCCATTTGAAGGCAATTCGACATCATTTTGACTAACTTGTTTTCACTGGGTAGTTATTATATAACATAATATAATTATTATGTAACATGGAAAAATAATACATAATATAACGATTATTAATTTTAAATTTGCACAATTTTTTTATAACAGCAATATAACTCCAATATAACATGTTATATAGCAAGTATATTGTTTGTATTATATTTATGTTGTGTAACATTTTTATATCTAAATTTCAAATTACTCGTTAGATGGTTTTTGTTTTCTTATGAATTTCCTACGTAAAATGCATTAACATACACAAAAATGGTAATCATAAAACGGTGAAACTTGTGTAGTGGATCAGTCATCCTTAAAAATGAAGCGAAAAACTTTTTGACTAATAATACCCAGATAGCCAAACGTGCGCGAGCAGATTTTGCGCAAAGTCTGTCAGCAGTGTCTGTAAACATAATGACAACAGATTGCACACAGAATCTATTCTGACGACAGATTGGTGACTGATTGCGCGCAGAACCTGTCGACAGACTCTGACGACAGACTGACAGCAGATTATGCGCAGATTCTGTTTCCTAGATAGGCCATTTAATTCTATCAAGGGTCGTATGTACGTTATTAAATGAGACAGTTTCACATATACACCATGTAAAACTCCGAGAGGTTGTTAAGATAATTATATTGTGCCATAATTGTATATATATACACAACAAAAAACAATTTTTACTTTTTAAAATTGTATTACACATTTCTGATAAAAAAGCAACGATAGAGAAATAATGAGTACAAGTATAGAATAGTACAACGGTTAAATAGTCAATTAAAATGGCCATTTAAAGATGTATATATCCCATCTCTGGTAAAAATTGTTCTTCTAATTTTTCATACAATTTCTCATATTATTATTTTTTTTAATGTCATTATGTCATTAAATCTGAACGATTTAACCGTAATGCAATAAGTACTGAAGGCAGCAGCACCAAATAAAATACTAGTCTCGCCAATGTAAATAATTTTTACAGGATTTTAAACTTTTACAGAATTTTTATGATGATTTATTTGAAAATATATCATGCTTAAATTTTGATAAAATTTAATACAATCTGAACTGGACGATCGACCAAATTAATTCGCACATGTAAAAGCACAGTATTTTATTAGCATGATGGAAAAATGTCATTATCTGCTGTTTTATTGCAGTAATTTTCTATACAATCCTTGGTAGAAAATTAATTTCGAATTATCGTGCCGGTCTCTCTTACATTATTTAGACGCTAAACGGTTTCATCTATATTTTGCGGTTTAAAAGGCGAACAAACTCCAAGATTTTTCTTCTTTAAACTTTAAGTGTGGAATACAAAGCACTTTTTATCAAATGAGGAATTGGTGTAGTGTCCAAGGCGACGGACGATTATCCAAAAGATGTCTTCGGTTCAAGTTCGAATCTCACCAGAGAAAATCTTAAAAATTATGAAAAAATAATATAGAAAAATTTTTGTATTTTACGAGTATTTATGAGTATTTATGAAAAAGCGCTCATTCTATGAGTAATTATTAAAAATTATGAGAAAATTTTCTAACAAAAATTTAATTGAAGAACCTACGAAACGACAGGATTTGCGCGCAACCTGCCGTCAGAGACTGTCAGCAGGCTCTGCGCGCAATCTGCCGCCAATCTAATGTTAAAGTCTTTGTTAGCAGACCCTATCAGCAGTCTGACGGCAGATAGGGGATGCACATAACTATGGATCTGTCGACAAATCCTGCTCGAATTCGACAGATCCTGTTGCCAATCTGACGTCAGTCTGCGTACAAATTGCTTACTGAATTACTATCATAGTAATAATTCCTTCCATTGAAATGCTTATAAAGATAGGAATGAATAAATAATAATAGCATAAGATGTCCTGAGGATATCCTGAAGCGTTTTAAGACGTTCTGGGGCACTCTCCAAACATTTAGGATAATTCTAGATTGATTCTGGGATACCTTGTGTTATTTGGAAACTAATTAATTTAGAAAAGTAAAATACTTTTATATTATTATCTTTACTAAAAATATTATTTTTAATATGAAATAATTACAGCATTTCTGGGAACATACATATTTTATAAATTAACTGGTATTTGAGTGACAGCTTGTAACCGCTTGTAACGTACAATTAAATACCTATAGTTACTAGGAAATGGATGATTTATATTTCAGTTATAACATTTCAACAATCGACATATGGAATATTCAATGTAATTCAATGTCTGAATCGACTACGTGGAATAAGATACTTTAAATACAAAAATGGAAATGGGAAAAGTACTGAAGTAGTCTGTAGCATTTTCGAATCGAGTCACGCAAATTTACAGAAACTTTTCTAGAGGACGGAATAGTCAAATTCTTTTAATGATAATCTTTTATAAGAATAATATTAATAATATTAATAATATTAATAACCATACTAATAATATTAATAATATTAATATCCAACGAGCTATAATTTTATATGTTTATCGTGAAAATTACAACCGCAGTGAATTTTTCGAATATTTGGAATTTCAGCTATAAAGGATATCGATGTCTGAACTTGTATTTTGTGTCAATTTAATATACGATTATAAAAATAAAATTTTAATACTTATCAAAAATTAAAAAATAAAAAATCAAAAATAAAAAATCGGCCTTAAATTAAATTAGCATTAAAGCGTTAATTTGGATTTTTAATTGAAAGAATAATATTAGTTGCGAGAACATATGTTTCTCGTTGCGAAGGATGTATCTATTAGTAACACAATAATTAAGAGTATAGTAATTAAGAGTAATCTTTGCATGCTGATGAATCAATGAATCTGCAAAATGCAACGGAATTTTGTCTAAGATTTCTTTGTTGCTTTTCTGTTTTACAACAATTGATCTCTGTAATTATAATTAAATATAACTATTACATTGTTGTAATGTAATAAAATGTAACATGCAATATGACATGTACGTTACATCCCATACAGCAAGATTGCAGTAACAACAATGTTACAACAACGTTTCATTGTAAGATTATAACATTATAGATCAGAGTTGGGAACTTTATTTAAAAAAAATAACGTGTTACCGTTATCGTTACCGTTACTTTGCAAAAAGTAACACGTTACCGTTACTAAGAAAGTAACGGTTCGTTACTTTTTCATTAGTATTTTATAATACTAAAATAAAATTAAATATGTAATTGATTTTAAGATGAAATTATTGTTTTTAAGCTTAAATTATTATTTTTAGCGTAGTCAGTTTATCTAAAAAGAAAAAAAACCATTTAAAACTGTAATAATCTTCACTTGGAAAAACTAATATCTCTTTATGAGCTTGATTTTATCTTCTTATCTTTTATTATTTTTTACATAAAAATTATTGTTAGTATAGAGCCAGATTTTGCAATTTAATTTTTAAAAATTTTTAATAAATTTAATAATAAATAGTATCACATATAGCTTAGTACCACATAACACATGTACCATGATGACTTGTTTCATGATTTTTTACAAAATAGAGTGAAATACACACTAAGTATACTATTATTAAGCAAGCTATTATTAAATTTATCAAACATGTTTAACAATTAAATTGCAAAATCCGATTTTGCACTAATAATTATTTTTACATAAAGAATAAAATAAAACCATGTACTGTCTTCCAGCAGATATTGAAATATTTTTATTCAATGAAGAATATTTAATATACGTTTTCAGCGCGCGACCAGTGCCTCATCTATTAAGTAAAGATAACTGAAGTAATTATAAAAGTAACGGTTGTGTGAATTTGTTACCATTATTGTAAAAATGTATCGATGTTACCATTACCGTTGCAAACAGGAAAAATAACGATCGTTAACGTAAAAATCTAATGGTAACAGTAACGGCATTACAAGTAACGCGTTATTTCCCAATTTACATACTTATTATATTTTGTTACAGATACATTGAGAAATATTGCTGAATCTTGACATATAGACATATAGAGATCACCCTCCTGAGTAATCTTCAAAATGTTTTAGGCGGCGCTTGTTGTTTCTTAAAAAATTATTAACAAAATAAGTTGCATAAAATGAATGTAATTTTTGGACATTTTTGTATATACAAAAACGAGAAATTTGTAAGCTAGGAAGATGCTTGCTACACACACATACACACACGCCCTGTCGGGCGAGCGAGCGCATGGGCGCCCAAGTTGTGTGTGTGTGTGTGTGTGTGTGTGTGTGTGTATGTGTGTGTGCAAGTCTATAGATCAAATGAACAACTTCTTCTGTTAATAATTTTTTAAGAAACAACGTGCGCCGCCTAAAATTTTTTGAGGGTTACTCAGGAGAGTGACCTCTATAACATATGTCAAGATCAAAGTCATTGGAGATTGCTCCGTTAAAATGCATAATTACCCACACAACACAGGAACATTGCAAGAACATTGCAGAAACATTATACTGAAACATTATAACATTGCATAGAGGTTAT
This sequence comes from Odontomachus brunneus, assembly GCF_010583005.1. Taxonomy (NCBI): domain Eukaryota; kingdom Metazoa; phylum Arthropoda; class Insecta; order Hymenoptera; family Formicidae; genus Odontomachus; species Odontomachus brunneus. The sequence continues at coordinate 164,247 of NW_022639562.1, forward strand.
GAAATATTTCTGCAACAATGTTAGAAGATTACGGTAATGTTAAAATATCCGTTCTAATCTGGTCTGGTCTAATTAGACAAATCATATTACTTCATTTGACGTTTCGAAGTATTTGCAGTGTCGAATTCTGCCCATAGATATACAATGTAGTCTACTGAAATATTAGGAGGTCAAAGAAAGAGATAAAAAAATATAGAACTATATTTATGTTAACTTTTAACATCTTACCGTAAATAAAAGTAATACAGACATATCATAAATACATAAATTATAGCATTATAGTTTTAATTATTTTTATCATATTTCCGTAATGTTGTTTTAATATTTTAGTGAAATGTTGCAATTTCATATCTTAGTAGTGTCTCTGCAATATTATATTGTAACTTGCAATGTTACAACATTTCTGCAATTATTGCAAGCTTCTGTATTGAATGGGTTAGGCGTTATCTTGTACTAATATATCAAAATATCCCATGTATACTGTAATGTATATAGTATAAAGTACTTTTTTAAAGGAATTTACAAATACACAAGCACTATAATTGAAAAAAAAATATATGTAAATATAAATTCGCAATTACATTTAGTAACTAGTAATATACGCAATAATCATATTAATAGTTTTATTGCTTTATACATGTTTATATACAGAGTGTACATTCTCGAACTTCGTGAGAGCATAGAACGGATTGAAATGAAGATAAAAGTACCATACCAATATTCGTAATAAATCTCGAGATATTACCCAGTAAGCAAAATATCATTACTACAATGTTATTATAATGATATTCAGTAACATGTAACGTTTTTAAGTATGTCGTATTTAATATTGTATACAACATCATTATGAATAAACTTTTACACCGATTTAGAGGTTTCGGTAATGTTGAATTCACATATGTCGTTGTAATTAATGTTATCCTAGTGTTTTTAAAACATTTTGTGATAACGTTCTTCGGATAATGTAAAATAAATAACGTGAATTTTACTGTTAAAAAAAACATCTTGCGGAAACGATTGTAACTAATCAACTGTTGATTTTAACTGAAATTTAGCTCTTTTATTTGATTTCTCACTATTTTCGCACCTGAAAATTTACTTAGTACTGGTCGGACGCGAACTCGAGACCTTAGACACTTCCGAGGTTCCTAGTCTACTTTGACTACTGCGCCATTCCTTTAATTGATACTGTTTTTTATTATCTCCATATGCAGCCAAAGCACTAATTAATAATTATTATAATTTTCTTATAATATTATTTAAGACAACCACAAAAATAAACTATTTATAGTTATAATATTTTATATAATAAAAGAGAAATTAGAGATACATGCATAAAATATTTATGTATAATAAAATAAGTTTACCTTGGTTAAAAATATATCGATAAAGTTTATCGAAAAAATAAAACTGTTTTGACTATAGAAACGTTAAACACACTATTCTTAAATTATGATTTCACAAACGTTTCTGTCTAAACTTTTCTTATTAGTGCTTTCCCATTATGAAACATTATATACGTGTAAAATACGTATATGAAACCAACATATGCTACCTAGGATCAGCATTTTAAACATGTTAGTTTAATGTTTCTTGCTTATTTGTCAACAACATTCTAAAAATATGTGTGTTTAGAAAGGTTTTAAAACATTTTTTTAATGTTCGAAATGTAATATTATTAAGCAACGTTTTAAAAACATTTATAGAATATTATAAAGAAATATTACAAAAATATACTTAATTTCAACATTTTAGAAAGTTGATTTAATATTTTTTGCTTACTGGGTAATTAAAGAAGATTAGTGAATGATCACATGTGATATGGTAGATGAGCTGTAATAGCGCCGTCTCTAACATTGTATACCCTAACAGCACGGGGACGTTCTGAGTAGATCGCAATGCGTATATTGCGATCATCTCAGAATGTTCTCATATGTACTGCGATCGACTGAGTACGTTCTAAGTACGTCCCTATGTCTGGGGTAGCAGCTACTATAGAATTTCGCTGCGAATGTCGTGCGAACGTTCGCAGCGATGTCGGCAGTCTCAGGACGGAATAAAAACGGAAAAATTTCAGTACATCACGTATATCCCTTATAGAAATATCATACTAAGAAATACTGAAAAATTATTAGTGATTAAATATTACCAGTAATTCAGTAATTTTTTGGCCAGTACTTAATTTCTGGTGAATATTGATAATAAAATCACTGTTAAATGTTGATAGTAATCAAATACTGAGAATTATTATGCAAAGGTGAAAAATGAGAAAATCATAATGTTTACAAAAATATACTTATATTCCTAATTTTCTCATGTCTTATAAACTACTAGATATCGAAGGTTGTCAATACATTCCAACCTTTCATGAATCCTCCTGCGATAATTTCGATCCCAAGCGATATACCGCTGGTCATCCCATTCATCTCCTGACCGCATTAAACTGTTGCTTAACCTGACGATCGAGCGCACACGCGGTGACTTTGATGACTCCAACGATGTTCTTACGATTCATGCTTATATAATGTATCCTTATAGTGTTCACAGTATATTATAACATACCTAGCAAACACCAAATAATAGTTACATAATTTTTACTTGTTGTTCATTCACCATAGAAGGAGGAGGGCATACTAAGTGGCGGCGGGACGCCGTGCGTTCGAGATCTGCGTATCTTTTTCGTTCCAGAAAGAGAAAAATATCGAGAGCGCGGTCTTGCTAGGCCGGGACTCGAACCCGGGTCTTTCGCTTGCCGGGCGACTGCTCTAAACCACTGAGCTACCTGACGCTCCACGCTCACGACACTCTCCTCTTCCTAGATAACGCTCAGAGATGCCGTTCGGAAGCGACATCTCTGGCGCGATCCCGAGCGCACGGCGACTACAGAGAGAAACAATGTTACTGTACCAAATGGTACAGCTGTCAGTCTCTCAAAGTCAAAGGTTGCTATCCTTTAAGACCTGCTGTCCATGTATGCCCGTCTCCACCGTTGCCCCTCCTCATCCGGTGCAAATAATACAAATAAGCCCCGGGGTCGACACCAATTTTTTGGCAGCCCCCGGGTGCTTGGACGCAATGCGCCATGGGGGATCCACCATAGAAGGAGGAGGGCATACTAGGTGGCGGCGGGACGCCGTGCGTTCGAGATCTGCGTATCTTTTTCGTTCCAGAAAGAGAAAAATATCGAGAGCGCGGTCTTGCTAGGCCGGGACTCGAACCCGGGTCTTTCGCTTTCCTGATAGATATTGAAACAATGCAACATTCGATATGCGATGAATATTAATGTAAAGTAGTGAACCAGTGATAATTACTTTTATATTTTTAACAAAATGTTATGATGATTAATTCAATCAAAAAAAAATTAAAAAATTCAAGAAAATCCAAATTAAACAAATCGAATTACTGAATTTTGAGAGAAACTTTTAAAAAATATTATTTAAAACAATAGTGTTGTTTCATCAAATGACATGGTTT
>NW_022639562.1:167730-175071 GCF_010583005.1 Odontomachus brunneus
AATGACATGGTTTCCTTGAACGAAATAAAAGTTTTATTTTCATCATTTTAAAAAATGATATTTCGTTTAAGAATATAATATTTTAATGAAATAAAAAAGAACTACAAAATTAAACAAGTACGAATATTAAATCTACAGAGATTATTTTCTCCGAAAAAACGGTATAACCCTAACAGCACGGGGACGTTCTGAGGACGTTCTGAGTAGATCGCAATGCGTATATTGCGATCATCTCAGAATGTTCTCATATGTACTGCGATCGAATGAGTACGTTCTGATAAACGTACGATAAAAAATGCGATAAAAATGCGTACGTATCATTTCAGTCAAACTTGAGAATGTACGCACGCGATAGAAAAGCGTACGTATCATTTCCGTATTCCTGAGTGAAATCTGAGAACATTCGCACGTGAAAGAAAACCGAATGATACTAAAAGTGACGTTCTAGCGTTCAACTTAGTACGTCACAGATGATCACAGTACAATGAGTACGAAAACGGGATAATATGCAGTACGTCGCATGCTGTTAGGGTACTTACATTGTATATTTACATATTAGATCAAACTGAGTAAAAAAGTTCTTTACTATTTTATAAATGATCACATAGAATTTTAAATATTAATTAAACAAGACTTTTGTATATTATCGCGCACAATCATGTAACAACTTTCTTTCATGAATAATTAAAAATCTACATGGTTATTTACAAAATAGTAAAGGGATTTTTTGTTTAATTTGATTTAGATCTTAAAGGATAGCAACCTTTGACTTTGAGAGACTGACAGCTGTACCATTTGGTACAGTAACATTGTTTCTCTCTGTAGTCGCCGTGCGCTCGGGATCGCGCCAGAGATGTCGCTTCCGAACGGCATCTCTGAGCGTTATCTAGGAAGAGGAGTGTCGTGAGCGTAGAACGTCAGGTAGCTCAGTGGTTTAGAGCAGTCGTGCGGCAAGCGAAAGACTCGGGTTCGAGTCCCGGCCTAGTAGGACCGCGCTCTCAATATTTTTCTCTTTCTGGAACGAAAAAGATACGCAGATCTCGAACGCACGGCGTCCCGCCGCCACCAAGTATGCCCTCCTCCTTCTATGGTAAGGGATATTTTGTTTAATTTGACCTAATGTTCAAGAATACAATAGCATACATTGCTACTATAGTTCATCTACTATGTCGCGCGTAATTATTCAAATCTTCTAATCTTCTTTAATTAATATTTCGAGATTTATTACGAATTAGACTTTGTCGTATGGGACTTTTATGTTCACCTTAATTTGTTCTATACTCTCGCGAAATTTTAAAATGGTAATCTCGGACACCCTATATAATATTTTTCTTTGTTTGGATAAGATACTTCTATACATTTATAATGTTTGTCCATAAAATGTACAGTCCTTTCAGTTATGCTGCGTATAAAAGTACAGGGATAAAATATTTGAAGAGAAGAGAGTGCATATTTCTTGAAATATTTTATATTTTATCCTTTTTATCACTTATTTTTATTTTATCACTTTTTTCAGCACGTTTTAATGATTTTTTTCAGTAGTTTTTTTATATGCAAAATGACTCTTTACGAGTTAATTTGTTTAAAAAAATACATAATTCCATAAAAAAATTCGAATTGATCTTTAAAAAATTTTGGCGTATCTATCACTAGATAATATTATATATTCCCTTTGAAATCTTAAAACATTTGTCCAAAATATATTTTTGTAAAATGCTTTCTTCCCGAAATATTAGATCATTCCGAAACATTTCAAACACTATGCATATTATTGCATTATGATAACGATACAATAAATACATACAGAATATCCCAGACTCTCCTCCGCATATTTTGTAGAAATGTAGAACGGGCTGAGGTGAACATAAAAAAAGTCCTATACCGTTTTGCGATATTCGCAATAATAACCGAGAAATTAATTACGAAAGATTAAGGAAAAACGCACGCTGAATGGTCGAAGGAGGAGCGCTCGAGCCGTGCAGCGCGGACCCAGTAATATAATGCACAGATGTCGGCGCGCGGCGATTTGAAGAACAAAGCGCCACTGCCTACTTATATTGGAAGTGTGCATTAATTTTAAAGGATTTTTTGGTAAAAATACGGCTTTATTGTGAAAAAATGGTTACAAATTGATCATTCAAAATTTTGTCCAACGCTAGCACTATTTTTTCCCATCTTTCTGGTAATAGGTGGATTCCACGTCAAAAGAACGACACATTTTTTAAGGCTATCCACAAATCGACCCATTTTTCGGTATCCTCGTAAGAATGGAAGCGCTGCTCAGATAGGCCATGAGTCATCGAACGAAATAGATGATAATCGGAAGGAGCAATATCTGGGAAATACGGCGGGTGTGATAGGACATCCTAGTTAAGCGCTTCTAACATTTCTTTGACCGGTTTCGCAACATGTGGCCGAGCGTTGTCGTGCTGGAAAATTACTTTGTCGTGTCTTTTCGCGTAATCTGACCGTTTTTGCTTCAATGTTCAATTGCATTAGTTGTTGTTGGTAGCGTTTCCCAATAATGTTTTCGTTGGATTGGAGCAGCTCATGATACACTACACCCAGCTGATCCCACCAAATACAGAGCATGAGTTTGGCAACATGAATATTCGGCTTTGCCGTCGATATTAATGATTCGTCTGGCCTGCACCATGATTTTTTGCGCTTCGGGTTATCGTAGCGTATCCATTTTTCATCACCCGTCACTACGATGCAAAAAACTTTTTCTTCTGTGTCTTTAAAGCAACAATTCACAGGTTCTTTCGTACCTTTCGATGTCTCTCGGTTTCAACTTGTATGGCACCCAATTTCCTTGCTTTTGAATCATTCCAATGGCCTTCAAACGTCTGGAAATCGTTGATCAATCAACATTTAATAACTCTGCAAGTTCTTCTTGCGTTTGATTCGGGTCTTGATCGAGTAAAGCTTCCACTTCCTCATTTTCAAACTTTTTCGGTTGGCTTGGACGTTTCTTGTCTTCTGTATCAAAATCACCTTTTTTTATAGCGTTGAAACCAGTACTCACATGTTGAATTCGATGGAGTATAATCACCATAAGCTTCCGACAGCATTCGTTGACTTCAAGCAGCACTTTTCTTCAAATGGAAGCAAAAAAAGCAAAGCTTCCCACAAATTGCGTTTTGTTGGCACAAAATTCGACATATTCAATGCTCAAAAAAACAATGTTGTTTACACTTCGGTAAATACTGAGAACACATACTGAACACATACTCAAAACTAAAGCCACATGATGGTGCTTTGACATGAAGGTAGCAATAATATGGCCCGATGCGATGTAGTACTAGTTACGCCATTTCTTGAAAATCCTTTAAAATTAAAGAACACTCCCAATATTATTGTGCTACATAGATATACAGGGTGTCTCACACTCTCTTCCGGGAATTTTGTGGGAACGTAGAACAAGTTGCGATGAACATAAAAGTCCTATACCGTTTTGCGGTATTCGCAATAATTATTGAGATATTAATTGTAGAAAATTTATGAATGATCATGCAGAATATGGTAAATGAGTTATAGTGGCGACGATTGCCGTCGTGTACTTATACATTAGGCTAAATTGAACAAAAAAGTTTTTAATCATTTTCCAAATAATCACATAGATTTTTAATTATTAAAGAAGATTATTGCACGATTTTGCGTGATAATGCACTCATCTTCTTTAATTAATAATTAAAAATCTATATGATTATTTGCAAAATGGTAGAGGACTTTTTTGTTCAATTTAACCTGAAGTATAAGTATACATGACGGCAGTCGTCGCTATTATAACTCATTTACCATATCGTGCACGATCATTCACAAATTTTCTACAATTAATATCTCGATAATTATTACGAATATCGCAAAACGGTATAGGACTTTTATGTTCACCGCAACCTGTTCTACGTTTCCACAAAATGCCCGGAGGAGAGTGTGAGACATCCTGTATACTAGACTGCGCGGTCTGTGAAGAGGAATGAAACCAAGATGAAAAGACAAATATATACAGATTTACATAAAGCTTTCCCTGTCTAACACACTTATTCCACGTATATATCTGTTCTTTCATCTTGGCTTCATTCCTCTCCATAGATCATGCAGTCTAATATATGTCTATGGCGCTATTACATTTCGCTTCGACGCGGTGTGACAGTAGGCGTGGAAAGACGTAGAAGCGTAATAGTACAGGGTCCGCCATTTAAATCCGGACATGAAAATTTTTTCTCGAAAAAGTCGTTTATTACAGAAAATATAAATATATGTAAAAATACAAAGGGGTTATTTTATAGTTAAGTTAAGGGATCTTTTCTGAGTTTTTTCATTCAATGTAGCCGCCCTGCGCCTCGATCACCGCCTCGATCTTGTTCCGAAAGCGCAAGCACCCCGTTTGCAATTGCGCCCGGTCCATTTTCATGAATGCCGCTTCAATAGCGGCCTGGAGGCAAGCCACGGGCGGTCTGGCTTTGTTAGTAACCCTCTCGACTACGCCTCACACATAGTAGTCGAGAGGGTTCAAATTGGGACTATTCGGAGGCCAGAAATCTTTCGACCAAAACATCTCGACATTATTCGAGAGCCAGTTCTGCACTAAGTGACTCGTATAGTGCGCCGTCTTGTTGGAAAATGTATGGTCTTTCTGCAGCCACGGTGGTGTCGTTCACTCCCGAGACGGCCGCTAATTTTGCGAGTGAAGTCCCTGGATCTTTCAAAATGAGATCTTGTGCTTCTCGAACGAGTTCCGGAGTCCGTATCCTTCTCCCTTGTGTATTTTCTTCGCCGGAGTACAGGAGCCCACCTCGGACTTTTCCGAGACCACGTACCTCTGGAAAATGTCATACACCGTCGACCTGGGGTATCCGAAGAATTTGATTACTTTTCTTGGCGTCTTTCAGGCGTGGACACTTTCAATAACCGCCGCTTTTCGGTTATATTCCGATGTCGACCTGAACAATTCGGCCATTCGAGGTTATTAACGTCTACCCACCTCTCTGACTTACCTTAGGCCTGTTCTTTGTAGCTGCATTGCTGAAATGGTGCAATATATTGAAGTGAAACAAATATACGTTTTCTCACTTTAACTTATTGCACTAGTTCAGCAGCGCAGCTACAAAGAACAGGCCTCTTTACGCCATCTGGCACCTACTGCTGTATTCTAATATATCAAGAATGTTAAATTTAAATTTGTCCGGATTTTAGTGGTGAACCCTCTATAAGCATGGGCAATGATATGCGTTATATTATTGGGCCGCGCTAATTCGAGCGCTCCGTCTTCTACTATTTAGCACACATGCTGTTCTTTAATCTTTCGTTTTTTAATTAATTTCTTGGTTATTATTACGAATATCGCAAGACTTTTATGTTCACTTCGACCTATTTTACGTTCTCACGAGAGCTTCGCAGATTGTTCTGCAACACCCTGTATACAAGATTTTCATCAAATATAGAAATATGCAACATATTTATATTTTTCAGAGATAACGATAGATCATCGTTGAACTGTGCTTCGATGCTTAAGGGTGGCTGGTGGTGGAAGTCTTGCGGGCGTGGTTTAAACGGCCTTTATCTGAACGATCCACAAGATCTTACCGCACGACAAGGTATGTTTATAAATTTCTGAAGCAAATGTTCTGATTGAAAATTTTTATCATTATAGTTAGTTAGTGCTGGCAGTGTTGATTACTCGTGTATGCGGTTAATTTAAGATATTATCTGGTTATTATTTCGTTTATGTTGACAAAGAACGAATAAATGCAATGCTATCCTGTAACTACTTACGAAATAAAGGTGCTCTCTACATTTTTTTATATATGACATATTATAATTACTTATAGATTGTTCTATAGCATAGCTTGGCACGCGTTGCACATTTCGACTGATTTTCGACTTGTTTTGTTTAGCTTTATTCTTCTTATTTCATCATCCCGCATGCATCCTATGAGTCGCTCTAATAGTTTCTCACTATTAGAAATATATGTTTATACAAGTCGTACGTTCCTGTGTTTCAACGGCCTCTATCGTTAGCTGGATGATGAAGTAAGGGAAGTAAAACTAGACAGAACAAGTCGAAAATCGATCGATGCAATGCGTGCCAAGTTCTACTCTATCAATATTATATCAATATGTTAACTTACGAGAGTTTACGCCTCGGATGAAGAGAAAGCAACTTTATGTCTATACACTTACAAAGCAATGAGTAATTGCTACTAAAATAAATGCATATATGAAATAATTTGACATGTCTAAGTTATTGATTTTTTAATAGTTATAAATAATGAACAAACGCATTGTATATTCGTAATTATTTACTATTTAGTTGCTCGAATAGTACTCGTAAATGTGGATACTTGGGTATAAATACTTGGATTATACTAACATTACTATTGTAGTTCATAAAAGTAAATGAAAATTATAGATTTCGAACTTAATGTTTTTCTTTTATATATAAGGTGTAGTAAAAAGGAATCCATTATTTTTACATGAAATTGAAGGTTTTATTTAGCATAGTTAGAATGATCCGATTTAGGTCAAATATGCACCGTTTTGTTCGATAACTTGTTGCCATTTTGAAGGTAATTCCATTATGCCTTTCTCATAGAAACCCTTGTCCCTATTGGCAAAAAACTGGGATAGTCGATTTTCACAAGCTTCTCTTGAGGCGAATTTTTCACCAGCAAAATCATTCGCCATAGACAGGAATAGTGGCAATCACTTGGTGCCAGGTCCGGACTATAAGGTGAATGCATAAGAACCTTCCAACCAAGCTCCCGGAGCTTCTGGCGAGTCACTATCGATGTGTGTGGCCTGGCGTTGTCCTGATGGAACACAATTCCTCTCCTATTGGCAAAAGCTGGCCGCTTCTGGGCGATTGATTCCTTCAGACGGTCTAATTGTTGACAGGTCAGGTCCGAATTAAGAGGGGAGCAGCTCATAGTGGATGATTCCCTACCAATCCCACCAAACACACAGCAAAGCCTTGCTGACCGTCAATCCTGGCTTGGCCACCGTTTGCGCCGACTCACCGCGTTTCGACCACGACCGTTTTCGCTTGACGTTGTCGTAAGTGACCCACTTTTCATCACCAGTCACCATCTGCTGCAGAAATGGGTCGCTTTTGTTGCGATTCAGCAGCGATTCGTAGATGGAAATTCAGTCCATGAGGTTTTTTTGTGTTAACTCGTGTGGCACCCATACATCGAGCTTCTTTTTGTATCCAGCCTTATTCAAGTGGTTCCAAACGGTTTTTTGTGCAATGTTTAGCTCCTGGGCAATCGAAACAGTGCTACCATGACGGTCGGACTCGACGATTTCCATTATTTTATCGACATTTTCGACAATTGG
>NW_022639562.1:175356-176492 GCF_010583005.1 Odontomachus brunneus
TCACTTGACGTTCGGATTCGACGATTTCCATTATTTTATCGACATTTTCGACAATTGGCCTTCCAGAGCGTGGTGCATCTTTGACATCAAAATTACAGGAACGAAATCGACGAAACCAAAATTGCGCGTGATTGGCTGTTACAGTATCAGGACCATAAATACTATTCACATTTTCAGCCGCTTGGCTTGCGCTTTCGCCATTATCGAAGAAAAACTGTAAAATATGGCGTATTTTCTCTTTGCTGGCGTCCATCTTTGACGCTCAAACAATACTGAGTCAAACAGTTACAAAACTGTCTGAGAAGTTTTTTTTGTACGAAATCTTATCTTTCTAACGCCATCTAGCGTAAACCGATCGCACTTATACAACGCGAGATACACATTACTAAAGCCATCTATTGGAAAAATAATGGATTTCTTTTCACTACACCTTATATATAAAGGGTGTCCCATTTTAAATGCCTCAGGCAAAAATCTCGAAAAATATGGAAAATACGCAAAAATGTTTCAGACAAAAAAGAGATAAAAATTATTTATTTTCTTCTCGTAGAGCACTGAGAATTTTTCCAGAATTTTTTAATTACTTTTTTAGTACTTCAAGAAAATGCAAGAAAATGCAGTACTAAAAAGTTAATTAAAAAATTCTGGCAAACATTTTAAGAGCTCTATGAGAAGAAAATAGATAATTTTTATCTCTTGCTATTTTTCGATAAAGTTGATAGAATTCGAGTAAAAAATTATTGAAACCAATAATTTTGTAGATATTTCCGTAAATATCTTAGAAAATAGAGGTCATATAAAATATGTTTTCAAACAAAAGTTGTTTCTTTCCTCATGTAAAATAAAATTCTGTAATAAAAAAAATATATGTTTCTATTTTAAAAAGCAGAGTTGACCTCGACCTAACTTTGGCTACGCAAGCCAAAGGTACCGTTTTATGTTCTCCATCGAATCATCTAACTTTTGTCTGAAATATTTTTCTATCTTCCATATGTTTCGAGGTTTTTACCTAGGGTATTTAAAATAGGACACCCTGTGTGTGTGTGTGTGTGTGTGTGTGTGTGTGTGTGCGTGTGCGTGTGCGTGTGCGTGTGCGTGTGCGTGTGCGTGTGCGTGTGTGTGTGTGTGTGCGTGTG
>NW_022639562.1:180308-202079 GCF_010583005.1 Odontomachus brunneus
TATATATATATATATATATATATATATATATATATATATATAATATTTCATTATATGTGTATATATCCATACAGAACAAAATATCTAATAGATATATAGTGGATATCTACATATTCATATAATGTCCATATCTACAATGGACATTTAGTAAACATTTAATAGATGCATAAGATATCCATATCCACCCAATAGTTCTACTGGGGATATCCACTAGATATCCACACGTTATCCATGTAACCATATCCATCCAATAGCTACTGGGACTTTGCTGACATTATATTTTGTTAAATATAATTTTTGAACTTAAAAAAATATTTGTTAGATTTTAGAAAACATGTGGTAAATATAAAGTGGTTTTTTTTAATTTATAAAATAAGCTATAAAATTATGAATTTCTAAATAAGAAAAAATGGTTTTTTTTATTTAAAATATGTATATATAAGAATAAAGAAATGATTTCCTTACACACTCGCAAAAAGAAAATTAATTTTTAAATATAAAAACTGTGTTTAAATAAATATTTGCTTGTTTTAAAAGTAAATAAAGTACAGGTAAATCATTTTATAAATCTAAATAAATAATTTTTCTAACATTAAAGGTATCTTTTATATGTTTCAAATTAAAGTTTTTTTTATTATCAGAAAACAATTTATTTAAATTTACAAAATAATTGATTTGTATTTTATTTACTTTTAAAACAAGTAAATATTCTTGAAATATACTTTTTACATACTTTTGACATTTAAAAGAATCTCTTTTTTTTTAAATAAATCGTTTGTTTTTTTACTTGGATATACCATTTGTATACAATATTAGCTCAGTCAAAGTGACAGTGGCGCAGTAGGTATGATAAACGATTCAAGAAGATATTTCAGGTTCGAATCCCTGGAAATTTTTCGAAGTAAAATTTAAATTGTATTAAGTAACAGGTGAAATAATAAAGTGGAAAATTTAAGAAAAATTCAGAAAAAGAGAAATATTTTTATATTTTTACAATATAATAAATATGAATATCTAATAGATATTCACTAGATATCTTTGAAATATTCACTACATATACTATAGATGTCTACTGGATATTAACTTTGATATCGAATGGATATTTATTAGATATTCGTGGATATCCCTATTATCCATGGAGGATATTTCATAGATATTGTGTAGATATTATGTTCTGTATGGGTATATATATAATGAAAAAATTACGTATTTGAGAATTATTATTTCAATTTATATTGAACAGTAGGGTATTATGGCTATACGGAAATAATAGACTGTAATTTTCATAATAAATTAAAAATATTCTTAAAATATTGCGTTTGTGATCAGTGACAAAGATAATCGATATTTATCATAGTGTATGTGCGTACACTTTTCGAAATAGCAATATTATGAATATTATATTATATTTTTATTTTCGACTGTAAAATTTCTCATGTGTCCACTAAAACTTCCTGTATCGTCGAATAAATAACAGTTAAGCTATCGCAATCAACGTTAAATACGTGAAATAAGTATGTAAATTGTAATATAATATGCATTTTTATTTCCGTTTTCACTATTTGTTTGTAAATACTATGGCCATCTTTTACTCACATTTTAGGAAAGATAACCCATTATCATTCTATGAACATTTATAAAATAAAAGTTGTTATATTTTAAAAATTATTTTCAATATTACAGTAATTAAATCTTATATGCAATATATTTTGATCAAAAGATCAAAAGATCAAAAGATTTTGATTGCATTTAGAATTTAAGTTTTGTAATAGAAGTTTTTATTTTATATGTGTATTATATTTTTCATAAATAATATATTAAATATCTTATACTAAAATAAATATATTAAATTATGTTTTTTTCATTATTTTATAAAATAATAGATACAGAAATTTGAACATAAAATATATGGATCGTCTATTCCTTTATGGCCATTTTATCTGAAAAATTTATGTAATTATGGCCAATGCTTATGCTTTAATATTTTTGTAATAAATAATTTTACTGAAGTATTTTCCTTTGAATTCTGGTATTATATACTGTATGCTTCAATGAAGTAATGTGCCAAACGCAGTGAAGTAATGTACTGTAACGCTATTACAACGTTACAGAAATAACAATAAGAAATGCATTTTTTGCATTTTATAAAAATATGGCCATCTTATTCGAGTTTACCCTAATAAGATTATATTATTGTTAAAGGTATTGTATGGTTCCGCTGGAGAGGCTGGGATTATACCCTAAAACGTGCATTAATGATGATTAAACCGAAAGGTCCAACTACAACAACAACAACGACAACAGTGTAAAAATTGGAATTGTGTGAAACTTGAAACGTTAACTTAATCGAAACTTTACAGTAATCAAATAACAATTTTACATAGTACTGAAGACATTGCAAAAATACATGGACACCATTAATGTGGACTTAAATTACTTATTTTTCTCTTATTTACACCTGCTACATTTACTAATAACTTAGCAGTGACAAGACTCGATTTCTGGGACGTTAACCATAAGGTAGGATATCTTGCAACTTTTTTTATTAATTTTGTTAATTTCTGCCATCAAGATTTAAACTTTAGGTTTTTACTATGTCTAATTAATTAAAAATTAATTAAAACTAATAAAATCAAGAAGTTAAAATAGGGCTTATGAAAGTTTAGCACAGGTGTCTTAATACAATAAAACTAATATGATAATTAGTGGATGTCCTTCGAGAGAGGAAAATTATAAATTTATTAAAAAATAATAATATAAGAAATTAAACGCGTTTCGGTCTTTTTCGCAGACCCTCTTCAGTGATCGATAAATATAGCCACAAAGAAAAAATCATTAGTCTTACTCATTAGTCAAATAGTTCGCAAAAAGTAAAATTATAAAAAGAAGGACGCCGCAGTCAGAACGGAGAACACGAATATAAATATGTTATCGTTAAAAACCTCGCAGACTCCTCCAAGACACAAATTCCAAAGGTGTAATGAACACATGCCAATGGCCCCGTCACATCTTCAGTCACTTCAAATGCACTAGTAAGGTGCCGCGGTAGTATTGTCTGAGTACCAAAATGATACAAGAATCACTTAGGAGATGTGAGGAAGAGAAGAAAAAATTAAATTATCCACTGAATAAAAATTCATCTTTGTCCAGGTTGGAAGACCGTTCTACGAAGAGCGAAATGATTTATTCTTGTGCGTACCTCCGAATGTTGGCAGTGGTACAGGTACATTGTTTATAAATTCATGGAAGCGAAAGTGTATGCCAAATGTGATGAATACAGAGTTCAATATTTACATGCATTCAAACAAAACGTTATAGCCGCTGCCAAGATTTACAGTATCATTAAAGTCATGCTTTTGTAATTTAATATAAATCATTTCAGCAACTTTTGAATTTTTCAGATCTTTTGAAGTAAAGTCGTTCTTCATGTAAGATTTTAACATCGATTCAGAACAGAACTCGTGGTTATAATTAATCCGATGTTCCTGGACTACTGAAAGATCGGGTGTTAAGTTTTTAGGTAGAAGTTTGTATTCTGAAATAGGAGTAGCGAGCCTCCTATTTGTTTGGCTCACATAAGACACGTCGCAGTCGTTGCATTGCAATTTATAAACAACATTATTATGGAAAAAATGAGGAAGCCTTCCCTTAAAAAGGCCGATAGAAAACAGTAAAATATTATAAATTTCTCGAAAAATTGTATTGTAATCTATCTGGCCTATCTGATGCAGTTTTCTTAACGAAAGATGATTTATCATAATGAATATAATTCTATTGTAGATATACCTCATGTGAACAAGACAATAAAGAATATATTATTTTGTATAATAATTTTCAACATTTATAATGTTTAATCCTACGAATACAAGAATAAATGTATACAAGTTTATAAACATGTTACAATACACATATTACATAAATGTTAAGGTTATTATACTATAGTCATTTAGTAATATTGAGTAATATTCTATAAGATTACGGTCGAACTTTGATATCTATGTAAATCAATCCGAACGTCACGATAAAGTCTATTGTATCTTATATAAATTTCACAATACACATTTTATGTTTTCAATTAAAATCCTAGCTTTAGCGTAGTAATCATATAATATAAGAGTCGACCTATAGAGCTCCTATCGTTTTCTATCGGAACACTATTACGCTGGTTTCTATAACGGTTCTCTGGAACAATTATGAGGGTAGTCCCAGAAGTACCCGGCCTAACAAAGAAAACACAAAAATTTTGAAAAAATATATCTATTTCTCAACATAGTCCCCTTTTAGCTCGATACACTTTCCCAGCGATGTTCAATAGCTTCGATACCATGTTTATAGTGAGAACCATCGAGTTCCTCAAAATAACTATCAACCGCAGACTCCACCTCTTCATTGTTAGCAAATCTTTTACCACCAAGCCATTTTTTCAAGTTTAGAAATAGATAATAATCTGAGGGGGGCTAAATCTGGTGAATAGGGTGCGTGAGAAAGCAATTCGAACTTTAACTCATTGATTTTGGCCATCGCAATAACGGACGTATGAGCCGGTGCATTGTCATAATGAAACAACACTTTCTTTTTCGCCAAATGCGGACGTTTTTTCTTGATTTCATCACTCAAACGCTGCAATAAGTTCGCATAATACTCGCCGTTGATTGTTTTTCCTTTTTGAAGATAATCAATGAAAATTATCCCACGCACATCCCAAAAAACTGACGCCATAACCTTGCCAGCCGATGGAGTTGTCTTCGCCTTTTTCGGAGCCGATTCTCCCCTTTCAGTCCATTGTTTCGACTGTTCTTTCGTTTCAGGTGTGAAATGATGAACTCATGTTTCATCCATGGTTATTGTTCGAGATTCGAACGAAACGGATGGTTCTCGTTACCTCGGGAACCACTCGGTTCGAAGCATTTGCGAGAGGACGGTTGTCGATGATTACAATCGGTAATAACATAGACTTCGTTCGTCCTCTCACGCGTTTTGGTGGCACGTGAGGATCACGTGCGATCGCGTCGTCGCGCGGCTAGCGAGCCGCTGGCTCGCAACGTGAGGCAGTTGCTATGACAACGAGAGGCCTAACACCGATTCCGCGGGCGGCACGCGCCGCGAGACGCTCGCATTCCGAGATGAAAAAAAGCCTCAGCTCCGCGGTAGACTCGCGCTGGTCGCGAGTCGTCACGTTTTTTCTGCTTCCTGTGGTCCAATCCGCTCGCTCCAGATCACACTCAGAAAACCTATAAGTACGCCCGCGTACATCAGTCGCGAAACCTTTTTCGCGTTAACGTCTTCGCACCGAGTTCGTTCAAGACTCTAGTAAGCCGGCTCGCTCTCCCGGGTCAGTCTGCGGTCGCCGATCTCTCGGGCTCAAGTTCAGCGCGAAGCTGCTTCCGCGCTAACTTTCGGAGTCGCTCATCGTCAAGTTCGTGGACCGACTCGCGCGGAGGTCCGTTGTCCTTGCTGCGAAACGTTCGGCGGCTTTGCCGTCGCCTCGAGTTCGGAAGTGCTCCTCTCGCGACGTCCGACGGGACCTTCGTCGTTCGGTCATTCTCTCCGTCCGCGGGGCGATCCAACACGGCCGTGCGCGTGGAAGATCCTCGTAGGAGAACGGCTTCGCGATATCCTTGCCGCTTGACCAGGGAGCCGGCTTGCCCTCATTCTCGATCAAGTCGATGCTCCTCTCGTGCCTCGCCTTCACGCTCATCGTTCGCGTGTCGCTCCGTTCTCTAAGCGTTCGACTTCTCGTGTCGCGTTCGAGCGCTGGACGCCGGAGTGGACTCAGGAAGCCCGCGTTTCCATCGTGAGGTTCCCGTTTCCTCGCGTTCGTCGACGATCCATGTCGGATCGCTCGGCGCTCGCTACCGACGGCACGCGCTCCGATATTTCATATGCATCTTGTTGTAAGTGTGACACGTCTCAAAAGTGTAAACCCGACGATCTCGCTCGCGTTCGCGTGCTCGAGTCTGAGGCCTCGCGCAGCAAGATTTCCGACGGGCGCGGCAAGATTTCCGTCGCGCGAGTATCAGCAAGATACTCTTCAAGATTTCCGTCACACTCCGATCGGCCTCACGTTCGAGACTCGCTCAAGATTTCCGTCCTCCGCTTGTCGCGAGATCGGGTAAGTGCAGTGAGTTTTGTGTGCAATAAAATCTGTGCTACACTGTCAATTTTCTTGTGAAGCCTCTTTTCTCACCACCACTGATCCTAATCCCACGCATGACGCCGGTGCCTCTTGCGAGGCAGTCCCGGTGCTTTCGTGTCGGCTCTCGGACAACCGAGGTCGAGCCCGATACAGTTATGAAGGTAGGAACTCTATGAGTCTGATCTTATATGATATGATTACTACGCGAAAGCGGAAACCTTAATTGAAGACACAAAATGTATATTGTAAAATTCATATAAGAAAAGATAGACTTTATCTTGAAGTTGCGATTTATTTACATAGATCTCAAGGTTCAAGCGTTCTTTCATAGAACATTATTTACCAGATGTATACCTATAAAATGCGAATTTTTTAAAGGAAAAACACATGTTAATTTGAAATGAATGATTAAAGCTATTTATTTGAAGTATGCGCCATTCGACGTTACAACTTTTTCCCAACTTTCTGGCAAAAGATGGATTCCGCGACGATATAAATTTTCATCTTTCGAAGCAAATCATGAATTTATCCATTTTTTTACTTCTTCGAAATTAGCGAAGTGTTGCTCAGCCAATTTGTGCGCCATCGACCGGAACAAGTGATAATCCGAAGGAGCAATGTCCGGTGAATACGGCGGGTGAGGTAGCACATCCCAATTCAATTCTTTTAAAGTTTCCTTGACAACTTTTGTGGTGTGGGCCGGCGCATTGTCATGTAGCAAAATCACTTTTCCATGTCTTTAGGCCCATTCCGGATGTTTTGTGATCAATGCATAGTTCAAATCGATCATTTGTTGTCGGTAGCGAACAGCATTAACCGTTTCACCGGATTTGAGAAGTTCATAATAAACAACATCCTTTTGATCCCACCAAACACAGAGCATTGTTTTCTTTCCGAAGCGATTTGGTCTTGCAGTCGATGTTGATGGTTGGCCTTGATCAACCCATAATTTTCTTCGTTTGGAATTCTCCAAATATATCCATTTTTCATCACCTGTGACGATTCGATATAGAACACTCTTCCGTTGATGTCTTTTCAGCGGGAGCGGTGCACTTGGACACGGTGCATTTGGACACAGCCAATCACAGCACCGTATGATTAGAGACATTTGTAGGGTCCCTTGGAACAGTGACTTGTGATTGGACTGTGTCCAATTGCCCCGTGTCCAACTGATATACACCTCTTTTCAGCAGGAGTTCGCTGGTGACTTTTCGATTCTCCATCTGTCTTTCATTTAATTCGTGTGGTACCCATTTTCCTTCTTTTTGAATCTTTCCCATCGCGTGCAAACGTTTGCTAACACTTTTTTGAGTCACATTTAATACTTCCGCC
Organism: Odontomachus brunneus; assembly: GCF_010583005.1. Lineage (NCBI taxonomy): Eukaryota > Metazoa > Arthropoda > Insecta > Hymenoptera > Formicidae > Odontomachus > Odontomachus brunneus. The sequence continues at coordinate 187,777 of NW_022639562.1, forward strand.
AATTGTGATTGAGTTTGAGTGGAGTCTTCCAACAATGCTTGCAACACTGCATCTTCAAATTTTTTCCAACGCGTCCACTGGTGCTCGCAACAGATGCCAGTAAAACAGGACTTGGAGCTATCTTATCTCACAAATTAAGCAACGGTCAGGAAAGACCAATCGCTTACGTAAGCCGAACGATGAACGCTATAGAACAGCGCTATCCTCAAAGAAGCATTAGTAATAGTGTGGGCCATTCAAAAATTTGTCCATTATCTTTATGCACAGCATTTTACGCTCATTACCGATCACAAACCGCTGACGCAGATCCTTCACCTGGAGAAATCTTTGCCAACGCTCTACATTAGTCGGATGGCCAATTACGCCGATTATCTATCCCATTTTGACTACGATGTCATCTTTAAGCCGACAGAAGCTAACGTAAATGCAAATTACTGCTCACGGATGGCGTTGCCAACCGCAACTCACACAGTATAACAAGTCTCCCTGATGAAGAAGGAAGAGACAGGCTTTGATAGATTCGATCATTTCGTCTTGAATCAAATAGAGCAACTTCCTATTTGCGCCGAAAACATCGCCCGTGAAACGCGAAGAGATCCTCATTTGGGAAGGATAGTTCAGCAAATAGAAACAGGCCAAGACCTCACTCGTTTAGGCTACAAAACACCAGAAGTTAATTACAGACTAGGAATGTTTAGTATTCGAGCATTGGATGTTTAGTATTCGAGCATTGGATCATAATCCCGTCAGTCTTTAGAAAAGCAATTTTGAATGAATTACACATTGCACACTTAGGGATAGTAAAAATGAAAGGTATGGCAAGATCTTTCGTATTTTGGCCTGGCATCGATACTGAGATTGAGAAAATAGCAAAAACCTGTGTACATTGTGTAAGGAATGCACATGAGCCACCGAAGATCCGTAGCCATCATTGGGAATATCCTAAGGGTCTCTGGAAACGAGTACATTTGGATTACGCAGGAACCGTAGCAGGAAAAATATTACTTATAGTTGTCGACGCCTACAGTAAATGGCTCGAGGTGAAGATCACAAGTTCTACTACAACACCAGCGACAACTGCCATTCTTGAAGAATTGTTTGCTGTCTATGGATCTCCAGTCACGATCGTTACTGACAACGAACCACAATTCACGGCAACGGAGTTTGAATCGCTTTTACAGAAAAACGGCGTTAAGTACCACTAGAGAATAGCTCCGTATCATCCAGCAACAAATGGACAAGCGGAGCGGTATGTCCAAACAGTAAAGGACACACTAAAGCGTATGTCAACGACGCCAAGGTCGCTACAACAGAATTTATACCAATTTCTGCGCCAATACAGAAAAGCACCTCACGCAACAACAGGCCAATCGCCGACACAATTGTTTCTAGGTCGTTCCATCCGGACAAATTTGGATCTCGTAAGGCCCGATGAAACGAATGTCAAGATTACACAAAAACAACAAGCAGCAGTTAGCTCAATATTTCGCGAATTTCAACCTAAGCAACTAGTCTATTTCTTATCAGGAAATCCTCGCATGGATAAGTGGATACCCGGAGTGATTGTCACTCGCTTAGGAAACCTACATAGATAGATTACCAGGAAAAAAGAATTAAGCGACATGTGGATCAAATTAAAAATTGCGAGGTTCATGGAAACCATCGACAACAAGGCAACTCACTAACTCGGGGTGAACAAACTGCAAGTCCTCGTAGACTACATTTCTACGGAATCTTAAAAGTCCGCCTGTAATCTCGCCACCACGAACGCCAGACCATACATCAGTTAACGATTCCGATTCTACATATATCTCTATCTCAGCAGGATCTTCGACTCCGACAGGAAGTCCTCCATGGGAAGTCAATTCACCACCTTTCGCTCCTCGTAGATCGTCTCGCATAAAGCGAATATCTCAAAGATTTGTACCAGGAGAATAGCAATCGCACAGTGGGGAGGAAATATAGGATATGCTATTTTTTGTTATCGACATTTTCTGATAATATGTTATCGGATTTAGAATGTTAAGCGCGGTAATTGATTTATCGATCGATGAGCATGAGAGTCGCGCGGGGTGGCGCTACGGTGAGTGCGCCTACGTGTGTGTCTCCGTCGCTAGTATAGTATAGTTTTAGTCAGTTCGCTGCTCTTCAACTAAGCGATGTAGTTTTCCTCAATAAAGCCCTTTTGATTATTGTAAGTGTGTAAATATATTCAACACAAGACGTAACAATAATTAAAAATAACGTAAGTATAAGCTCTATTTTGTTTAAGATAATAAAAGAAACAATTAGGCAGTGGCACTGAATAAACAATGCTTTGGCTTTTACTGCCTAATTGTTTCTTTTATTATAAAGAAAACGAAAGTTTGTATGTAGTCATGTTATTTTTAAAAATATTTCCAAGTCTCTTTGAAATCTTGCCCCAAAAAGAAATTATTTGAAAGAATCTCAAGGATGGTATTGCAGTAACTTGTTCAACAACCTTTCCATTAACTTTATTAAAAAGTCCAGATAAACGACGGTTAACAATTTTGAAGATATGATCCATAGGATACTCGTTTCTGATCAAAGTGCGCATGATCATGTCTAAATTTTTCTTATAGCAAAATAGGGTGACTTAATAAAAAAGCTTTATCAACCAAATTTGTAATTTTTTGTTGTAAAGGATGAAAGGAACAAAAATTTAAGTAAGCCCAGAATACGTTGGCTTATGATACCAATCAAATGTGATCCTGTTATCCGTAATAATGAGAGAAGTGTCTAAAAAATTTATTTTGTTATTTGTGCTAATCTCAACAGTAAATTGAAGACGTGGATGGAATGAGTTAAAAATAGACAAAATCAAATCGACAAAGGAGCAGTCAGAATAATATCGTCAACGAAAATTAAACGGCAATGAAACAAATATCCTCTGAATCGCTTCTTCCTCTAGATCCTGTAAAATAATGTCAGCAATAATAGGAGATAGGGAAGAGCTCATCGGACTGTCAAAAGTTTGGCGATAAATCTTATTGTCAAAAGTAAAATAAGCAGAATTGAGCACAAATTTCAGCGTTATCAAAAATTCATTTCGAGGAATCTTAGTCGATGGCTCGGTAAAAACTCAACCTTTTTCAATGCTGGCAATAGCTACCCTTATAGAAATATTATACTAAGAATCATTGATAATTACTTATTTTCAATATTAAAAATACTGGATAATAAGTAATTATCAATAATTCTTAGTATGATATTTCTATAAGGGTAAGTCAAGCGGGATGTAAATAATGAGATGGTATATAAAGAAAGCAATTTGTGGTATTCCTCAATATAGTGGAAAGAAAGCGATTTCAAATTAAAACTATTTCGAATTTTGCTCCTAGCAGAATTTTTCCTAGGAATTTTTGAATAAATAAGTTTGTGCAAAAAGAGCGCTAAGTTATATAACGGACAACCCAGATAGCCACCTGTCTATGAAGTTGCTGTCAAGTTGCTGGGAACCATTGAAGTAACTGTTTTCGAAAAAGTAGGGACAAGGTGCTTCTACATTATGTTCGTTGGATTGTGCTCACGTGTATTCTTCATGAGTCGACAGCAAGTTGACAGTAACATGACGACAATTGCTTAATTATAAATGATGTACATATGATGGCATATTATCATCGCATATTCCAACGAACATAATGTAGAAGCACCTAATCATACTAAGAAATACTGAAAAATTATTAGTGATTAAGTATTACCAGTAATTCAGTAATTTTTTGGCCAGTACTTAATTTCTGGTGAATACTGATAATAAAATCACTGCTAAATATTAATAGTAATCAAATACTGAGAATTATTGTGCGAAGGTGAAAAATGAGAAAATCATAATATTTAAAAAATATATTTATATTTTTATATTTATATTTTTATATTTTTATTTCCTAACTTTCTCATGTCTCATAAACCATTTAGATATCAAAAATAGTCAACAAAACACACTTCAAACTTTCATGAATCCTCTCCTCTCGATAGTTTCGATCCGAAGCGGTATATTACCGGCACCATCCATGTCCTGACTCTGTTAAACTGTTGCTTAACCTAAGGATCGAGCAGCACGCGAGCGATTCCCAATGACTCCAACGATATTCTTACGATTTATCCTTTTAGTGTTCATAATATGTTATAACATATCTAGCAAACACTAAATAATAATCATATAACATATAAAAGGTTGAGTTCCCACTTAGCGCGTCACGCGTCGCGTTGTCCAAGTTAAGCCAATCAAATCGTCCCATTTTATTCGGCGTAAAGTTACGCATTAAAATGGGACGATTTGATTGGCTTAACTTGGACGACGCGACGCGTGACGCGCTAAGTGGGAACGCACCCTAAGATTGCCAAATAAAAAATTATTTTTTAAATTCGTGCACAGTGTGTTTGTTATTGACAAATTGTTAATATATGAAAATTACTTATCGTACACACTTTGTCGGCAAAAACATGTAATTTAGAAACTTCAACGATTGAAAGCAAATACAAAGCAAATCGGTGAAAAAGGTTCCATTTCTGTTGTTGTTGTCACGTTGCCATCAAAATGCTATTGACGCAAAGACAAATCATCAGTTCTTGTCATGTTGCCATCATGTTGTTTGCAACCTTCCGTACTATTGTTGCTGATCGTTTGCTCTTAAAATTTTATTAACTGATTACATGTATTACTACTCATGTTGCTGAATTTGGTAGCACATCGCTTATGATGATGGTAACCAAATATCAACTATTCAGCAAAACATGCAATGCATTCGTTTGCTTGATATGTTAAATCATGCTTGGTTATCTGGGTATTAACCAATGAAATAATAATCTTTAAAAAAACGTCAGGTTTATAGATTTTAGGCAAACCGTATGTTTTCGATAGGGTGTCATCACTAGATAGCAAGAACTTATAAATAGCCGTGTCAGTATATTGGGTGTGGGAAAAAGTTTGTGGCTTTTGGCACTAGATGGCATTACATGCTCAGCACTTGGTAACTACTAATCGCATCGACAACACTAGACACGCGTGACATTTTAACCTTTGTTTTGAGCCGTAAAAGATTGAAACGGTGAAGTGGATCAAAAGTTATTTTACTTTGAAAATGAAGATAAATAAGGAAAAAATTCGCTACATTTTGCAATATCACTACGATAAAGGCAAGAACGCTGTACAGGCTTGTAAAAAAATTTATGCTGTTTACGGTGAAGATACTCTATCAAAATCAACAGGAAATGGTTCGCTCGCTTTCGTACTGAAAATTTCGATGTCAGAGATAAACCTCGTTCCGGTCGACCAATCACCGAAAAGTCCGATGAAATCATGGAAAAAGTTAAACGTGATAACATGTGAGCAGTGTGGAGATTACCAGAGAACTAGGCATCGACACAAAATAATTTTGAATTATTTATACAAAACTGGATACAAAAAGAAGTTCAATGTTTCGGTTCCGAGTTGAGTGTTAAGAACATGATGGACCGAATTAACATTTGCGATACGCTACTGAAGCGGAATGAAATTGAGCCATTTTTGAAGAGAATTTCTGAATGATAATTGGTGGTGGAAAATGGGTCTCGTACGACATCGAACTTGAAGAAAAACGTGGATAAAGGAAGAAGAGAAGGCGCAAGCAATCCCAAAACTTGGATTGACGACGAAGAAGGTGATATTGTGTGTGTGGTGGGATTGGAAAGGAATCGCTCACTATAAGCTGTTATCGCCGAGTCAAACAATTAATTCCGAACTCTACTGTGAACAACTGAAAAGATTACAACAAACAATTGAGAGGAAGCAGCCAGAATTGATCAATAGGAGGGAGTCTTCTTCCATCACAACAACGCTCGACCACACACATCTTTGATAACTCGGCAAAAATTGTAAGAGCTTGGCTGGGAAAGTTTTGATATATCCACCATATAGTGCTGACATAGCACTCTCAGACTATTATTTGTTTAGGTCTCTGCAGAACTCTCTTAATGGTGTAAAACTGGCTTCGAAAGAGGCCTGTGAAAATCACTTAAAGCAATTTTTCAACCAGAAGCCACAGAAGTTCTATCGTGATGGGATTATGACTCTGCCCCAAAAATAGTAAAATACTATATTATCGAAAATAATGGAGCATATTTAGTTTGAATAAATTGATTTTAATACTCTAAGAAAACACTTGAATTTTACTAAAAAAATGCCACGAATTTTTTCCCACACTCAATATAATTTTTTCTTCCATCTAGATAAAATGTTCCTAAGATCCGCGATCAGTTTTTTGGTGGGATCGCGTACAACAAATTGATAGGTAGTCGGTTCCTCAAGCTGAGAGAGCATTTTTTTTTAATATAATTGTTTGTCCAAAGCCATCGTGACATTGTCCTTATCAGGCTTGATAAACAACAGGTCAGGGTTTGATTTAGAAGCTCGGCTTCTTTATAAACGTGCAAGAGATGTCTATATTTAAAACGTAACGCAGGTATATATTCCTGCTTAAAATATTCGATAGAAAACGAAAAGAAATATTCTTATTATATTACATTATATTTTAATCGTGTTTCTGATTCCTGATTTTCGTGAATTAATACATTAACGATAAAAATATAATGTCATTAAAATATCCACACAACACGAGTGACTGTTTGTCGATTTATAGTTGACTTTTCTCAGTTGACTTAAAGTCGAATGTTGAAAGTCAACATTTAGCCGATTTTTTTTAGTCAAATGAAAATCGACTGTTTAAAGTCGACGTTTAGTCGACTTTTTTTAGTCATTTGAAGTCAACTGTTTAAATCTATATAGCACAAATGTTCAATAGATATCCTAAAAACATTCTAAGAATATTCGAACAGTCGACGTTTAATAAACTATCTCTGGATGGTTTTTTGTTAACTTCAATTATAGAACTTTAGTCAACTTCAGATTGTGACCAATTTCAGGAAGTTAAAATAATAAATAATAAAAATTTAAATAATAGCTCTCACATATAGAAAACAGCAACGAGGCAAAGAAGTAACTATAGTCATAACGTGCAGTTCTTCCGTAAAAAAATAGACATTGGAACTAAAAAACAGTGTGTTGATTGGTTACTACTTTACCGCGTTGCTTTATATATGGAGGCCATAAGAAGACGATACATACAAAGATACAGCTTACGTTAGAGTGTTCCTAATAGCACAGCTCAGGTGAAGATTGGATCCATATTGGATCTCAATATTTGTTCGCTATTGTAAAGTAAACGTCTTTCAATATATAACCAATATTGAGACCCAATATTAGACCAATATTGGTTCTCAAAAGTAAGCCAATATCGAATTCCTAATATTGGGCCAATATTGAATCCCCAATGTTGAACCCATATTGAAAATTCTACTTGAGACTAATATTAAACTCCCAAAATGTGACCAATATTGGGCCCCAATATTGGTCCCATTTCTAAAATAGATGTCTTGCGATGTATAGCCGATATTCGCGCTTATATAATATTGGACCAGTATTGAGTTCCCCATAATAGATTAATATTGAATTCCGAATATTAGACCAATGATGCATTCCACATTTCAGGCCAATATTGAATTACGAATATTGGACCAATATTGAATTTCTATCAAGATAGCACAATGAATTCCTAAACTATTCTTTTTTGAACGGCAATTCTTTAAGAATTCGTAAGAATATACTACAGATTACTTTATTCCAATGTTACATCACATTTAAAAATTTTTACTGACTCAAACTTGGAGCCCCCGAGGCATCTTTGGATTATAAATCTGTTGCTTTAGGCACTACACCACTTCTTCGACCGATATCAACGTCTTATATTTCGTCTATATGTGTTATAATTAACACAGTAATATAATTTTTTCATAATATGATTTAATATGATCTAATAAAATGATTTAATTTTAATAAAAATTATATTTTTCGTGCAATGTTTCAAAAAATATGGTCTCACAAACATTGCAAATGTGATGATATACATTGAAACGTCCTTGCGATATAATTGAAACTTTCTGTGCTATCAGGGCAATATTGGATTTTCAATAAAATTTTATTTATATTCAATATTGGCTATACATTGGCGCAATAGTGGCATGTAATATTGGCTATATATTTTTTGCAATATAGGTTATATATTGGAATACATTGGCCAATGTCATTCCAATATATAATCAACATTGGTGCAAACATGACTTCCCATATTGGCGATCCATTTGTTGCCAATATGGGCTGTACGTTAACTCAATAATAGCATCCAATATTGGCTTTTTATTATAATTTTTTGTTTATCCAATACTGGCTGCACATTGGCACAATCATGATGTGCAATATTGATTATATATTTTTAGCCAATATTGGCTATATATTGAAATACACTGGCCAATGTTATTCCAATATATAATCAATATTGGTGCAAGCATGATCCCCCATATTGGCGATTCATTTATTGCCAATTGGGCGATGTATTGGACATACATTGGCCAATGACTTTGTTTACACAGCAGCTTAAAATTGGTTTAATAACTACCGATGTTATAACAACGATTGTTAAATGTCATGTAAACAGTGGTTAACACCGATATTACAATTCCGGTTATAACCGATTATTGTAACTCTACGTCTGTTCAAAAAGAGTTTTAGAGTAATAACATAGGTTTTAAAGAAACGTGTAAACAGTAAAGATATTGAAATTCCTACATTATCAATTTAACTGTATCTCTAAATTTAATGATAGTAGTGAAAACATATAGGTTATACTAGATATTTTATATTCTCAATATTCTTGATGCATTCTTCGATCTTTGATTTATTTCACTCAGAAGTTATAATATTCGTAAGTATAGCGGGAATTAGTTAAAATTGTTCCGTGTAATCAAGCATACATTTTCGGAAGTTATAACTACAGTTGTTGTTAAACCGGTTTTAAGCTGCCGTGTAAACAAAGTTAATGTAACCCCAATATATATATACACCAATATTACCAATGTAAAACCAATTTAATGCCAATGAAGTGTGCTATTAGAAGTAAGTATACAATTCACAGTTATCAAGTTAGTTTGTAAAATAAAAATAAAAACATTGCTTAACTTGTTTAATAAGTAGTTTAAAGTAAATTATGTATATGTTTTAAGAGGTTGAGAATTAATATCTTTCTGAATATACTACTTTCTAAAACATAATCTTACATCTGTTACGTCCTGTGCAGACATGAGTCATGCACTCTATCTTTGCCTCCTCTGTCGGGAAACAACAAACAATTCCGAATCGTAAGACCGTTTTTTTTGTCTTTCCCCAATAAAAATTCCGGCTAAAATTCCGAAATAACCCTGGGAAATACAGCACTAAAACTCCTTAATCCGCAAAGTAAACTTCGCCGGACCTTATCCTTGGGATCAAAGGAACCGCTGGATAACAAAAAATTATGTCCGTTACATTTTCTAACTTACGTTATCCGGTTCCGCCTCATCTGCTGATTCCCTCACCACCTTAAAAATCCTCCAATAACCTTCTCTTTTGAAACGTATGATTTTCTCCACCCACAACCCCAGCCAAGAAGATTTCCTTAACACTGTCTACTTACTTACTACTGGATACAGCAGTCCCCCATACCATTTTCTCTGACGAATCCAACAACCTAGGAACCCCCAAATTTCCACATCTTCCCTACCAAACCATTTCCAGTTGATATCGTATATCACCGCGACTCCGCGCTCCTCGGGTCTCTTATACTCTCTTACTATTATACACTTCTACTACCACTAAGGAAAAATCCAAGTACCTTAAGAGTTCAGCTACTCAACTCTCTGTGCTTATTGCTGTATTCATCGTGCGATCGTCCACAACCCTCACACACAAACACCAGGTTCTATCCAGACGAGGATCGAAAGGGACCCAACTGAGAAATCCAGCAACAGTTACTCTCTCCTCCAAATCGCACATCAACAGTAAGTTATAGTTTGTTACTCGTTTTCTTCAATATCAAAACTTTAACTCCGGGTAGCTCGCGTACAGTATTTGTCCCGGATTACGCACAGGTTGCTTCCTAGACTCCTGGAACAGCAAAACCTACCACCTTTCCCACCTCACTTGGCGGTTTTCCTTTTTTTCTTCTCAAAATCTGCCTCCTCGTCCAGCACCTCCACCTATTCCTCCATCTTCCCCCACGACCTACTTTTCACTCTCTTCACCTCCCAATGATCCTGAGCATTAATGCTCACCCTCACCCAGAAGTCCACACGCACACACACACACACACAAACACACACGCGCGCGTATTTTGTCTCCGTGCTAGTAGTTAATAAAAATTGTAACAACCCCGCGAGGAAAATAAATGTAATCGTCAAGAATTATCTAAATTCTAATTCAAATTATATCACAATTTCTTTTCGAATCCTTCCCTTTTCCCCCTTCATTTCTCTTATCCGCTCTCGGTCCGTCCGCGATAAAGAGATTCAGTTCTCTGATCGAAAAAGGACCACTCGTCGTACGTCGGTACACGCGTAAAGCGATCCTTCTGGTCGTTGACTCGTAACTCGACCTGCTAGTACGATCGAGACCTTACGTCGTGTTGCGTTCTCTACCAGGACGTAACATCCAGACGTAACACATCCTATAAAGTGTTATTCTGTTGTTATGAGTATAAAAGATATTCATGTGAGTTATGAATATAAAGATAACACATATTTCACATATATAAATAATATTCTTAAAATTTACATTACAGTGTTGTTAGGAAAAAAAGAAAATAATTATTTATTAGGTGCGCAACTATGTTCCCGCTGTTTGTCAATAGATGGCTCCAGCAGTAAGTGCTGGTCGATTTTGACATATCCAAAACGTCATGAACCAAGCTTAGACATATGGTAAACAAACCGCATTGACACGTTAGTGATTTTGTTTTGGCGTCATATATTTTTGGTTGTACGAAAATGTCTGATTTTGTGCCAAATAATTGTCATTTGCGGGAAGTGTTGATTTTCTTATTTCATTCGAAGAAAATGGCGGCTGAAGCGCATCGAGAGCTCCAAAAAGTTTACGGAGATGCTGCTCTTGAAACAACGTGCCGTGATTGGTTTCGTCGCTTCAAAGACGGTGATTTCGATGTTGACGACCGTCCGCGTGAAGGAAGGCCAAAAACCTTCGAAGACGCTGAATTGGAGGCATTGCTCGATGAGGATCCGTGCCAAACGCAAGAACAGCTTGCTTCAGCATAAGGAGTTACCCGCCAAGCCATTTCCAAGCGATTGCATTCGTTGGGAATGATTCAAAAGCAAAGAACTTGGGTTCCTTATGATTTGAAGCCAAGGGACGTTGAGCGTCGTTTTTTCGCCTGTGAACAACTGCTCCAGCGGCAAAAAAGGAAGGGTTTTCTTCATCGCATCGTGACGGGTGATGAAAAATGGATTCATTACAGCAACCCAAAGAAAAGAAAGTCATGGGGACTGCCCGGTCATGCTTCTACGTCGTCGGCTCGGCCGAATATTCACGCTGCGAAGCTATATGCTGTGTATTTGGTGGGACCAGGTCGGTGTTATTTATTATGAGCTGTTGAAATCGAACGAAATCATCACTGGGGAACGGTATCGAATTCAATTGATGCGATTGAGCCGAGCACTGCGCGAAAAACGGCTACAATACGAGCAGAGGCACGAAAAAGTGACTCTACTGCATGACAACGCTCGGCCTCATGTTGCCAAACCCGTTAAAACCTACTTGGAAACGCTCAAATGGGAAGTCCTACCCCACCCGCCATATTCCCAAGATATTGCGCCGTCCAATTATTACTTGTTCCGTTCGATGGCATATGGTCTGGCTGATCAGCAGTTCCGCTCATATGAAGACATCAAAAAATGGTTTGATTCGTGGATAGCCTCACAAGACAAACGCTTTTACCGTAACGGTATTCGAGCTCTGCTAGAAAGATGGGAAAAAGTTGTAGCTAGCGATGGGTAATACTTTGAATAATTTGTAACCATTTTTTCACAATAAAGTTGCATTTTCATAAAAAAAAAACAGCGAGAACTTAGTTGCGCACCTAATAGTTTAGGGGCTTCACCTCCTATTTCGATGAAAGTAGGCTTAATCGACACGTTTTTGCACGAGAAACATTTTTATCTGACAAAATCGTTGCTCTCTACTGTGAACGAGATTTCAGTTGACAATGTTGACCACTTTTAAAGTTAGAAAAACTATCACTTCGACGACAAATAGCGAGATGTATATGCTTCGTAGCCAATCATGCATTTTCTATAGTTTCCAAAATATTAATAAAAAAATGCCTGTCACATAACTAGAGACAAATACCTTTTTATTAATATTTTGGAAACTATAGAATATGCTACGAAGCATATATATCTTGCTGTTTGTCGTCGGTGTGACAGTTTTCCTAATCTTAATAGTGGTTAACTTTGTCAGCTAATATTTCGCTTCACAGTAGAAAGCAACGATTTCGTCAAATAAAAATGTTGTTTCTCTTGTTGACGCAAAAACTCGTCGATTGAGCCGACCTAGACAGCACACATGTCCAAAACTAGGTCATAAAATATCTTTAAGACGACTTTAAGACTACTTTAAAATATCTGGATATAACACGTCTTTAAGTTACCTTAAAGATGTCTTAAGAAGATCTTGTGTCTTAGGTTTGGACATGGTGCTGTCTGGGTATAGTATATATTCGGAAACTTATTATGTGCATTTTCAACAGAACATTATCGAATGGTGTATCTTACTTCATTTATAGTGTCCATTTTAATATATTAATAGAAACAGTAATGAAGAAAAATGTTGACACAACTACAATCTCTCAGATTGGAAGAGATATTAAGGAGTGGTTACGACGAGGCAGCGACAGGCTCAGATCGCTTTTAAAAAGACAATAATTGTTATATATAGTATAGTATAGTATAGCATATATAATATAGTATAATATAGTATAGTATAAGTTATATATTGTTACGTCAATAAGTTCCTGGTGAAGAACGCAACGTGATAAAAAGCCTCGGCCGTACAACAGGTCGTACAACAGGCCGCACAACAGGCCGTACGCAGATCGAGCAACGAGTCAGCGACCAGAAGGGTCGTTTTACACGCGTGTCGACGTACGGCGAGTGGTCCTTTTACGATTAGAAAACTGAGTCTCTTTATCGCGGGACGGACCAAGAGCGGATAATTGAAGGGAAAGGAGGTTGGAAAATGAAGATGAAATTTGGAAAAAAATTTAAATTCGGAATTTTAGATAACACTAATTAGTTATATTTATTTTTCATGGCTCGTTAAAAATTTATCGCGGTTAGTTACAATCGGAAGGTTACATTAACAAGATTATCGATACGCGTGTGTGTAAATGTGTGAATATGCGTGTGTAAGTGTGGGCGTGTGGATTAGTCTTTAGGATTTATATGGGGTGTAGGAGACAAGGGAGAAAGTAAGTCTTGAAGGACAAAATCAAATTTTGGACTCATCGGAATTATTACAATTAATTAACGCGGCAAGAATGACAAGAAAAAAAATGAAAAATGAAAAACTTGTAGAACTTATTTTCGGTGATAACCTTTACCGAAATGTGGGTTGAAGACAGTCGATGGGTCTGATCGGTTCGTGGGCGGCATGACTTCAAGAGATCCTCCAAGCTTGGCGCGGTTGCACTGACTCGATTGGGATAAATTTCCCACAAGACTCGCGAAAATATAGCAAATTTGCGCGGAGGAAAGAAATATGTCACTCGGAGAAGCTCTTGTATATGAATACTCGAAAGAAGTGAAGTGACTGACTGCTACTTGTAGTCGTGACGAAGAGACAAAGAGCGAAGAAGAAGAATCCACAGCGCGGGGTCGCGGTTTTATAGGATATCAGCTGGGGATGGTTTGGTAGGAAAAATGTGAAATTTCGGGGGTACTAGGATGTTGGATTCGTTAAAAAAGGAAGGTATGTAGCCAGTGTCTAGCTTGCAGTCAGTAATAAGCGAGGAGATAGGGTTAAGAAAATCTCTTTGGCCGGGATTGTGGGTGGAGAAAATCGTACGTTTAAAAGAAACGATTATTGGAGGATTTTATAGTAATGAGGGAATCTTTGGATATATACAAGGTGTTCAAAAAGTCCCGGACCGGTAAAATATCTCGAAAACTAAGCATTTTAGAAAAAAATGTTTCAGATAAAAGTTGTGGCGTTTAAAAAGATGTATTTACTAATCACATCAGTTTGACCTTGGCTTGCGTAGCGAAGGTCAGGTCAAGGTCACATTAATTTTTTTAAATGGAACACCCCATTTTTCATTGCATATTCTTATAGCACATCTCGAGAGCTTTCCAAAACGCTATAATAA
>NW_022639562.1:202982-222423 GCF_010583005.1 Odontomachus brunneus
CAACCCAAGGTCAAACTGATGTGATCAGTAAATACATCTTTTTAAACGCCACAACTTTTATCTGAAACATTTTTTTCTAAAATGCTTAGTTTTCGAGATATTTCACCGGTCCGGGACTTCTTGAACACCCTGTATAAAGGCGGTAGAGAGGGTGATGCAAGTTGGAAAATATAACGGATATTTTGTTTGTTGTCTGGCGGCTTCTTTTGATTTTATGGATAAGGACGGAATATGCTTTGAGGATTAGGAGGTTTTTGGTTTCATATTTCCTAGAATTATCAGGGATTATCTTTGGAATTTTTATTGGGAAAGACGGGAAAACCGATTATGATTTGGAACCGTTTGTCGGGTGCCGACAGGAAAAAGGAAAGATAAATTGTATAACTCACTTACGTGCAAGACGTAACAATATAATATATATTATACCCTGATATTTTATTTTATTAAATTATATTTTTGCCTTAATTATATATGTATACAATAAATATGTGTTAATAAAATTTATTAGTATGATTATTTACTCCTAAAATTTTATAAGTATAACGTTTATATTTTATTTCTTAGTTTTGTAGAATATATATATATATATATATATATATATATATATATATATATATATATATATATATATATCTTAATAGCAAAATAAGGGTAAAATAAAAATAAACAAGGTTTAGGCGATCACAATGAATTTCTATTAGATTGAAATCTTAGATAAGTAATTAATGTATAATTAAATAATTAACTTCAAAATTTTACACTTTAATATAAACGTATTGCTTGGAATTGGAAAAATAAGTTAGCTGCATTAAAAGACTTTCACCTGACACAATGAGACCTTGATGAACACTTAACTCGATAGTCTACTTCTGAATGGTTTACATTTCACATTTTTTTACAACTTAGAGATGAATAACTAAAAGATATTGGGAGTGTGCATTAATTTTAAAGGATTTTCAAGAGATGGCGTAACTAGTACTATATCGCATCGAGCCATATTATTGCTATCTTCATGTCAAAGCACCATCATGTGGCTTTAGATTTCAGTATGTGTTCAGTATGTGTTTTCAGTATTTACCGAAGTAAACAACATTGGCTGCATTCAGCAGACTCAACAGTTGCACAACAGTTGAGTAATTTGTCAATGTAATTGGTCTAGATTTAGGGATCTAATAGCAAGAACCAATAATCGTTGATTGCTCACTGAGCGCTTTTTCTACTGAATGCGCCCATTGTTTTTTTGAGCATTGAATATGTCGAATTTTGTGCCAACAAAACACAATTTGCGGGAAGCTTTGCTTTTTTGCTTCTATTTAAAAAAAGTGCTGCTGAAAGTCAATGAATGCTGTCGGAAGCTTATGGTGATTATACTCTATCGAATTCAACATGTGAGTACTGGTTTCGACGCTATAAAAAAGGTGATTTTGATACAGAAGACAAGGAACGTCCAGGCCAGCCGAAAACGTTTGAAGATAAGGAAGTAGAAACTTTACTCGATCAAGACCCGAGTCAAACGCAAGAAGAACTTACAGAATCAATAAATGTTGATCGATCAACGATTTCCAGACGTTTGAAGGACATTGGAATGATTTAAAATCAAGGAAATTGAGTGCCGTACGATTTGAAACCGAGGGATGTCGAAAGACGCAAAATGACCTGTGAATTGTTGCTTCAAAGATATAGAAGAAAAAGTTTGTTGCATCGTATCGTGACGGATGAAAAATGGATACGCTACGATAATCCGAAGCGCAAAAAATCATGATGCAGGCCAGGCGAACCATCAACATCGACGGCAAAGCCGAATATTCATGGTGCCAAACTCATGCTCTGTATTTGGTGGGATCAGCTGGGTGTAGTGTATTATGAGCTACTCCAATGAAACCATCACTGGGGAACGCTACCAATAACAATTGATGCAATTGAGCCGAGCATTGAAGCAAAAACGGCCAGATTACGCGAAAAGACACGACAAAGTGATTTTCCAGTACGACAACGCTCGGCCACATGTTGCGAAACCGGTCAAGGAAACTTTAAAAGCGTTTAACTGGGATATTCTACCACACTCGTCGTATTCTCTAGATATTGCTCCTTCCGATTATCACCTATTTTGATCGATGACTCATGGCCTGTTTGCGCAGCGCTTCCATTCTTATGAAAATACCAAAAATCGATTCGTGGATAGCCTTAAAAAATGTCGTTCTTTCGACGTGGAATCCACTTATTACCAGAAAGATGGGAAAAAGTAATGGCTAGCGATGGACAATATTTTGAATGATCAATTTGTAACCATTTTTTCACAATAAAGCCGTACTTTTACCAAAAATTTCCTTAAAATTGATGCAGACTCCCAATATATTAAATCATAAGTTATTTATAAGTTGTCAAAAAAGTGGGATGTTACTCACATAACATAAAATGTAATGATGATATCACAATAACGTTACTCTGTGACAATAAACTATGTCGCAATGAAATTACAGCGAAGTCACGGTGACGTGCGAATGTCCGCTTTGTCACATGTGTGACATCACTATGACATCATTATGATATGAGGAAAAATATCATAATGATGTATTTGTAAGAATGACGTATGACACTAGTTAAAAAAATGTATTTTGCAGAAACGATTGCAACTAGTCCGCTTATGTTGATTTTATATATAATTTAGTTATTTTATTTAATTTCTCATTATTTTCGCATCTGAAAATTTACTCAGTATTGGTCGGATACGAACTCGAGACCTCACACACCTTCAGATTCCTAATCTACAACCTTGCTTACTGCGTTATCTCTTCAACTGATACTAAGTATGTTTTATTATCCCCATAAGTAGTCGAAGCACTAATTATATTTTACTCATAATATTATTTAGTACAACCACAAAAATAAACTATTTATATTTCATATATTTCATATAATAAAAGAGAAGTTAGAAATATATGCATAAAATATTTATGTTGTAACCGCGATGTGTCGCGTTCCGGATTACGCTCGCCGGTTCGTAGGAGGCAGAATAATGTTGAAACAATAGAATAAACAATCAACTTAGTCGTGTATTTAAAATCAGCTGCTGCGATACGTTAAATCAGATATTTGATGTCGACGCCGTTGGTTTTCGGTCGATTGTATATAAGCTGTCAGAGGTTTTGTTTAGATGATGGCTGTTTAGATGATCGCGAGATGCTGTGCGCGGTGCGCGGGATGTGGACGGTGTTGTTGTCGCGTCGTGAATCCGTCTGTTGACGTTCTCGGCTTCTCACCTCTTTAATTCTGGTTGACAATTATCTTGATCAGCTACTATGCGATGCAGCACGGTGTAATCGGTATTTCCGCGGAGCTGTATTCGGTGTATCACCTCGGTGGCGGTACCGTGGATACAATAATGTCTTGAGTATATCCGATAGGCGGTACGTGCAGTCAGAGGCTGCTGCGGCAATCCTTCTGTGTGCTTGGAACCTTAATTGGCTTTGTTGCCTTAGTTGTCGAACGAGGACGGCTCGTTCGTGCGAGATCATGGGTGCGGTAGATACGGTGTCGCGGGCGCGTCTATGCGCCGCATAGTAACAGAGTGATCCCGATCTCGCTTCCCGAATGCGGTCTTTATTAATTCGGCGGCCGACTCGCGTCCTTACGAGTCGACGTCGGTGTGATCCTGTCGCGAATCCGGATGACACGGTGTCGAAGCTGCGCTGTAACGGAGCGAGGCTTCGATACTACGGACGTGAGTTCGCACGCTGCGACTCAATAACGGTGTGATCTCGCTCGCGTTAAAGCGAGAACGAGATCTGGTTCGCGGTGTGAAGGTCGCGTTAAGCGCCTTTCCGGTAGATTGATTCCAGGCTCTTTGGTGACGTGGAATCTTCTGGATTAAGATAGTTAGTTCAGTGTCGACGTCACGAAGCCAGGCCCGTCAACGCCTCCTCCTAAGGTGGGTAACTCCCCCTTAGAGGGGGCGACGGGCCGATCGAGAGGAAAGGTCGCCGAGGTCATCCGACCCTGTCTACAGGAGTGGGTAGACAGAGCCTATGGAGATTTGTCGTTCCGGACGACGCAGATACTCACCTGACATGGATGTTTTGGTGAGTACCTGCACAGAATTGGTAGGGAGCACACATCCCGCTGCCGCCACTGTGGTGCCGAGGTGGAGCATACCTTGGAGGAATGCTCCTCTTGGGATGCGGAGCGCCGGGTCATGGTCGGGGTGGTGAGGGCGGACCTCTCTCCCCCGACCCTTATTAGGGCCATGCTTGGGGGAGTTGAGGGCTGGACTGCCGTCACTTCCTTTTGCGACGCCGTCATGTCGCAGAAGGAGGTGGGAGAAAAAGAGAGGCGGTCTCCCGGAAAGGGAGAGAGGCGCCCTAAAAGGAGAAGAGCGCCTCTCCCAGCCGCGCACACGCGCGGAATGGATGGGCGGCGCACTCGCGGGCGAGGCGGGAACGACACACAATGAGTGCGCCGCCAGGCCCCTAGCAGCAGCCAGGTCCCGCCAGATCAACAAACCGGCGGGCCCGGCGGGGCCAGGAGAATAGGAGGCGCCTGGAAGGGGGGCCGTGCCATACATACAGGGTGTGACCCCCCCCCCTCCGCGACGAAGAGTCAAAACAGGAACCTCTGGGAGGGGTGGCCGATCTGCCTGCGCGGGAGCCACTCACTCCCCTCCCAGAGTGTGAAGGGTTCTGACCGGGAGGAGCGGAGGGGATTTAATTCCCTCTCCGTCCCTGGAAGTCCTGGTCAGGACCAGCGGGGCAGGCCGGATCAGGGCGAGAACGGACCTGGCCCCTGAGGCCCCAGTAGGGAAGGGGTGACTGGACGGGAGGAATCCACGTCCAGTCACAAATACAGGAAATTGAGGCCGGGGATTTTTGGTTTTTCCCCCGGCCCAGGAAAGTGAGCGGGTCGGACAATCGACCTGCCCAGCGGCCGAGGGCGCCCTGAAAGTTATGCGCACGCGGTTCCCGGGGCGCCCTCGAAACGGCCGCTGGGGTCCGGGCAGAGGTTTTAGTGGGTAGGCCCCCTTTTTGGATTGAACGAAGAGGGGGAGAGCCCCACACTACCCCTGGGGAATTCCCGTATTCCCTGGGGGTGTGCCCAATGCATTTCCTCTGCTTTAACAAAAAAAAAAAAAAAAATATCGGCGTCACGAATCCGTGAGCCAACGGCGGAGTGACTTCTGTCGCGTGTGCGCGAATGGAAGTCTGCCATGATCGGTATATGCAATCATATCGGCGTCACGTATCCGTGAGCCGATGGCGGAGTGCTTCCTGTCGCGTATCCGCGAACGGAAATCTGCCAGGAGCGATCTGATTAAATAGTGTCGGTGTCACGTATACGTGAACCGACGGCGGAGTGATTCCTGTCGCGTATCCGCGAGCAGCAATCTGCCAAGAATGGTAGTTGGAACAAGGTCGACGTCACGTATCCGTGAGTCGGTGGCGGAGTAATTCCTGTCGCGAACTATTCACGAACAGAAATCCACCAGGAATCGGTGTTCGAAAAAATAGTGCAGAAATCTTTCTCGGTATCGGAGGTTCGAATCGTATTCGGATCTCTCGGAAGAGCGGGTGATCGGAATCTGATCTTGATCTAGAATTTGCGGCGCTTTATATTTGTGAATCACGCTTGATTCACTATCTATTACGTATGTTCGGCGGTTTATTTACTCGCGCGTTTTTGCTGGGTTTCTTGTCGCGATATTCTTCGATGACTTGGCTTTGTTTTTGTACCGTTTTTTTTTTCGTAACGATCGTTATTCGGATTGTTATAATGTAAAATATGTTGACCTAGGTGTTGACATTACAAAACATTACAATTTAAAACGCATTTGAAGAAATATTTTTAAAACGTTAAAAATAATGAGATAAGATTTCTTTTTATTAAAAAAATGTTTTTTTAACATTTTTTAACGTTTGGAAAAATGCTTTTTTTAATATTTAATAATCGTTTATTTTAATATTTAGAAAATATTTTTTAAATGTTAAATATTAACATTAAAAAAAACGTTTTTTAAATATAAAATGTTAACATTTAGAAAAATGCATTTTAAATGTTAAAATACATGTTTATTAAATATTAAAAAAACATAACATTCTTCCAAACGAGGGGGGGGAGAAAGGGAGCATTTTCTTTGTTAGCTTTCGCAGCTATTACATTATTACATGTTATATGTTACATTATTATCTTACAATCTAAGTACATTAACTATAACATATTCTTTTACTTTTCGTTTAAATACTTTTATCGAGTCGCATTGCTTTATACCAATTGCATTAAACATTTTCACACCCTCGTAAAACAGATTTTTCTGCGCACTACTTGTCTTGCGAAATTCTCTGATTGTCGCGTTAATCTTTCGCTTACATCTTCTACTATATACATCTTATTTTTCAATTGTTCAGGCAATGCTTTTTATAATCTTGAATACAAGTGCAAGAATAATAAAGATACAAACATTGTAATACAACCTCTTTCTTTCTGACATAAACTGCAGCGCTTGTAACATTCTTTCTATATTCGTATGTCGATCACATTGCAATATGACCCTCATAGTCCGGTTTTGTGCTATTTGCAGTTTAGTCAGCATTGTCTCACCCATACCAATCAACAACGTTGTACAGTATTCAAAATGAGGTGCTATGATTGATTTATATATAATACATCTATTATAAACTGATATATCTTTACCTATCCTATTTTAAAAGCTTGTTTTTTTCCCTATTTTCTTCAACATGAAATCACAATGTTCTCCTATTCGGAGTTTACTGTTAATAATAACTCCAAGATACTTCATTTTCTCTACTCGTTCTATTACAGATTCATCTAGACATTTTAGCATAATACTTCTTTTCAGATCTCTTCTTATACTTCTATCATATATTTTGTTTTACTCGCATTAATTTTCAATTGATTTACATTCATCTATTTTTCTACTATATTAAATACCATATTCATCTGTGCCTCCAATTCTTCACAACATTTACTTGTTGTAAAAACTATTGTATCATCCGCAAACATTTTTATATTATACTCCTCCGCACAAATTTTGACTATGTCATTTATAAATAATAAATAATAACGGTCCCAAAACAGTATATAATAAAGTATATAATAAATAATAACGGTCCCAAAACAGATCCCTAAGGTACACCGTATGTAGTAGCAATTAGGCTAGACCAAAAATTTTCAAAACGTAATTGTTGTGTTCTATTATTCAAATATGATTGTAACCATTTCAATACAACTCATCTAACTCCATATTGATATAATTTATCCAACAGTCTCTCCCTACTTACGGTCTCGAACGTTTGTTTGAGATCCATAAATATTATTCTTATCATTTTTCTTTCACTAACTTTTAACTTCCAATCATCCATGATGACATGAATCGGTGTTTCACATGAATACTGCTTTCAAAAACCAGATTGATGTCCCGTAATACCATTGTTCTTTAAATATACTTCTATTTATTCTTTTACTACTAGTTATAATATTTTTCATATATTGGTAGTATTAGGACCTTAACTTAGTTTCCGCCCAAAAAATACTGAGGAAAAGCATTTATTGTAAAAAATTTATTTAAATTATTTCAATGAAAGTATTTTCCATCACTTTCTACAACTTTTTGCCATCTTTCTGGCAACTGGGCGATACCATCTCGATAAAACGATGTTTGTTTCGAAGCAATCCATTCGTCCACCCATTCTCGCACTTCTTCAACATTTCGGAAGCGTGTACCACTCAAGCCGTGCTGCATCGATCTGAACAAGTGGTAATCAGAAGGCGCTATGTCTGGTGAGTACGCTGGGTGAGGAAGAGTTTCCCATTCGAGCTGCGTCAGTGTTTCTTTGACGGTTTTTCCAGTGTGTGGCCGAGCGTTATCGTGTAAGAGAATAACTTTGCGCCTGTTACTCGCTATTGCTGGTCTTTTTCGCAACAGCTCATCATTCAATTTGTTCAATTGACATTTGTAGACATCGGCAGTAACAGTTTCGTTTGGTTTCAGCAGTTCGTAGTACAGCACTCCTTGCTGATCCCACCAAATGCAAAGCATTACCTTATGACCGTGGATGTTCCGTTTTGGCTGCGATGTTGATGGTTGTCCTGGGTCTACCCATGATTTTTTGCGTTTGGGATTGTCGTAGTAGATCCACTTTTCATCGCCAGTCACAATACGCCACAGAAAACTCTTCTTTTTTTGCCTGGCAAGCAACGAAACCGTGATATTGAAACGGTTGTGAATGGCACTTTCAGACAATTCATGTGGTACCCATCTTCCTTCCTTTTGGATCTTTCCCATGGCGTGTAAACGTTTGGAAACAGCTGCTTCAGTAACTCCTAGCTCGTTTCCAAGTTCTTGTAACGTTCGAGCCGAGTTTTCATGCAATAATGCTAGCAATTCATCGTCTTGGAATTTTTTTGGCTGTCCTGAGCGTGGTTTGTCATTGACATCAAAATCATTACTTTTGAATCGTCTATACCACTCTTTACATGTTGTATGTGATGGAGCTCGATCACCATAACCTTCTTCAAGTAATCGATGAACTTCTGCTACACTTTTTTTCAAATCAAAATAGTGCAAAAGCACATGTCGAAAAAACACTTTATCGCGTTCCATTTTTCACAAAGCAAAAGAAATTGTTGTTTAGGAAAATAATTGTGTATGCTGACTGAATGTTATCGAGAAATGTCGAAATTAATCACAAACTACCTGTTTCGTTAGTAATGACTACTAGAACTGTTTGCATTGCCATCTAACATTTGCGGGCGGAAACTAAGTTAAGATCCTAATACATTATTCGGCTTATATTCATTAGCTTTCTTTGATTTTTATACTTTTGGAGTCGGTATTATCGTGGATGTTTTCCACCCATCTGAACAGTGACCCGTTCTCAATGAATCATTTATTATTCCTACGAAATCATCCTTTATCACATGAAATACCATTTTTAATACATCATTAGTTATCCCCTCATCTGTTCCTTTCTTCTTAGGTATTCCCATAACAATTTTCTCTAAATATTTCATCCTAATCGTTTCAAAATTTTCCATAATCTCTTTGGTTTCAATCGCATAAATAGTTTTTCTATCAGTTTCCTTTGTATCACTTCCTATAAAATTTACTATGCTTTCAATGCTTTGAACGTAAAACATATTAAATTTATCAGCTATATTGCACTTATTTATATATATATATATATATATATATATATATATATATATATATATATATATATATATATATATTGTTACGCGTGCCGCCTGATATACTTCTCGACCGCGAGTCATCTGCCGTTCGCGAAAGTCGATCGGCTCCGGTCAACTTTTTACTACAGCAACGAATTGTCAACGGATCACTTGTTTGTCACGGCACGAAGTGTCAACGGGGAGTTGGAAAAAGATTGCGCTTGACGGCGGACGTGTCTCCGATTTCTTTCAGTTTTTTAAAAACGCTCGCTTGTATATAAATAGAAATATAGTTCTTGTTTGTTCCGCAGTAGTATATGTACAGCTTCTGTGAAACAGGGCGTGATCTATTTTTCGGTGGTGGGGGTAAATCCTGGCGCCAGTGTGTCGAGGAGTGGGGGAAGGGTCCCACGGGGATAGGTAGGGGTGAGTCGAGAGTGGGGCAGGATCCCGAAATGGAATGGTGGGGGAATTTTGCAGGTACAGTGAAGAGGGTAATATATGGAATAAAAAATTGTTAATATTGAAAGTGGGGGCGGACGGTATGTCGCCCTCACTGTAAATCGGGTGGGATTATTCAGGTGGATTTATGTATTTTATTTTATTTCTTTTTATCGCATCGTTTCTTATGGAGTATAAACTTCGTCTCCTGTGGTATGACTGTTGTCTGGAAGTTCTGAGTCTCGACTGATGAGTGAGTCGAGAAGGAATAAGTGACGATGAAGGAGCTAGAGGTAGGGGGGTAGTCGTTGGTTGCTTCTGTATAAAAGGTGAGGGTAATTCATGCTATTGGTTTGTTTAGTGATCAGCTATGGATATTCACGGGGATTGGTTTTTACCTGGAGGGTCTCTCCGCCTCGTTGCCTACGTTGAGAAGTTGATAATGCTAAGTATGACCTGGAAAATTTAGGCGAAAAGGATCCTACTGAATGTTAGGCGAAGATGGGGAGCTAACGGGAGAGGGTAGTCGTCAGATGTCTCCGCGTAAGAAGTAAAGAGGATCTATTGGTTCGTTAGTGGTCAGCTATGGTTATTCACGGGGATTGGTTCTTTCAGCCCACCCGCATCGTTGCTTATGTCGAGAAAAGTTGAGGGGGGAGACGTTACCGGAAAATTATGAGGAAAAGATGTTTGCCAAAATGTTAGAAGAGCGAGATAGGTAGAGAAGATAGGGAGAGCAGGTCTGGACAGCTATGGTTATGCCGCGTTTGGTCTTGACTCCTTTGATTCTTACGTTGAGACGCGCTGGAGGGGTGCGGGATGGAGAAGTTTATTATCCATGCGAGCGTCAGCATCATGACAATTTTTCTGGAGTTTTTATCGAAGAATATAGATGGGTAAAGAAGGAGACGCTTTTGAGAAAAAGAAAAGAAATAAACATGTTACAGGATAAAATCTGCTATTTATTTATAATTACATATGAGCGTTCACAATATTATGAATTTGATGCAAGTTGCAGCGTTTGATTTTTTATTATCCTTCGTACAATTTCGTGGAAATGAAACGAAGTTAATTCCAGAAAGAGAATGTCAAAGTACACGTCCAGGAAATCAAAGTTCAGCAACTGACGCTGGACATTTTTCTCGATCTCCTTGAGGTTATTCCAGAGTGTGTTTTTCACCATGTCCTCATCTAAATAGCGGTTGGGTAAATATAGTTCGATTTTCGCAATGAGAAATTCGACGCAATCGTTGACGAGATTCGTTAGCGAATATAGATGTTTTCGCCGCGCGTCGATGCAACTCGCAATACTTTGGAGGCCTTCGAACGTGATTTTCTGCATCGCTATCGACGGCGAGTAGGTCTTGCGTTTCTTCTTTTTCGGTAGTTCCCTCGCCGTCTCGGAATCCTCCGTCGTGGCTTTCTCTTCTTCTTTTTCTGCCTCGCGATTACGTGTTACCATTATTGCTCTTGAGCCGTAAGTGGTGGTGAAATAAATACTCGCGTTCTAGGATCAAGGGTTATGGTGTAATTGTATCATCTCCGCCAAGTAAGAATGCACGAGGTCAAATTTCTCTTGAAATTTCTGCCACGCTTCGAGTTCGAGGTAGACATAATCCGCCGAATTTCCAATTAGTTTTATCACCGCTTCGTACCTCCCGGCGTCGTTTGCCTGCAGCCCCACTTGCACGCTCTTCGTCTCCGAATTGTTTAAAGTGTATGTTGTGGACAGTAACATGTTTCCCTCTCGATTAAAGTTTCGACCACTTGTGAAGTCACTGCGGGCGTTATTATATCCGGCCTTCTCGATATTCCACCTCGCGTTATTAGCGGCCATTATATTTCTCACGACAATCGCTCCTCGAATAACTCGTGAATAATTTTAACAAACGTCGACTTTTCGTAACGCGAAATGTGACTATAGGGGCACTACCGTCCGTATGAAGTCCGCGAGCAATCAAGAGCGGTTTTATTGGGTCTCAAGAGTGTGAAAAATGCATAAAGAGGGTAGTATACGCGTACCAAAAATGTTTATTTAATAACATTTTTCAGTTACACCTCTCTGGAGCGCTTTTCTAGTTTTTCTGGAATTTTCTAACGTCGGGAGAACAAATGCAAGGGCTTTAAGCGCGCTAGTTTATCGCGATCGACAATAATATTTTATATCGGAAATTCCACGTTCTTTGAATGTTAGTCGTAACGTTCATCCTTCAGGCTTTTCTTCATCTCGCGGTATTTTTTAACCCGGGAGCGGAGTCGTTAACGCGGTCTCATCCAAATAGACGTTTGGCGGCGCATCGAGCGACGCTGGCACGGTAAAGATAAAAGACTAACGTTAATAGGCGTTTTATGACCTTTCGGACCGTCCGCTACAAACGCATCAAATTTCGCATAGAAATAAGCGCATCTACGCCGTCTACTTTTTCATGCTATACGGGGAAACATCAAAGAAAATTTACGTAAAAGTGGAAATACGATAATATAAATAGATTAGATGCTATAAATGGAAAACAAAAAAGTACAGAGGAAATGACCGGCACGACTCCGCTCCCTGGGTTAAGCGCAACGGCTTACCGCGATTGTCGATAATATTCTATGGCGGCCGCTTCTAAGTTAACACCTCCTTTGTATGTTAGGCGCTCGCGTTTTTGTCTCAGCCGTTCTTGTCTTTTCCACGCGTCTGTTTGTTTCGGCGCGTTTCCGAATTCAGGTTTGAAGAAAAAAGCGACCTGGGTGGGCGCGCGTGCAGGAGCCGTGCAGGCACCGTGCTCATTTCGGGATGCGCGTCGGGGAACGTGTCGCCGGAGGCGAAAGACACGCGTCAAAAACAAGTGTTCTCACGTTTTTATGAAGCGGAGCGTATAAAAAGGAACGGAATATAAACAGTCATATTTGGAATATGTCGCGAATTAGCTGTCTATCGTAATAGCCGGGCACAAGCGAAAAATAGCTAACGGTATTTCACTCCCATGCGTCTTCTGACTCAATCCGAGGATTATCGTCGAAGATGCGGCGGAACCTGCTTCTCGCAAAAAGAGTCATTTTCCTAGAGGAAGCGCGTCACTAGATACACATCGTAAACGTTCTTTTGTCGGCGAATGACCCCGCATTCTGCACGCACGTGCGGTAGAAAAAATAACGTTGAAAACGCATAAAACCGTCCGCCTCCACCTCGCTATTACCAAGCGTATTTTCGACGATAAACCCTAATAATTTTAAAAATCCGTCCTTCTCTCTCTTTGGAAAAGCGTTTTGTCCTAGGGGGAGAGAGGATTGAGGTTTTGGATATATGCGAGGAGAAAACTCCGATTTCGCATTTTCCACCGTCAGTTTTTCGCCGTTAGACACGTGACAATGTCGCAAGTCGGTAAATTAGTGCGCAAGTTCATCGTTAAGGGTTCAAACGTCAACATGAATATCGATAGCGTTCGATATTTGACGCGTATTTCCGCCAATGACGCGGAAAATTATATCATATTTTATTTTTTCGCATGCGCTTGTAGCAGCAGCTGCTAGCGCTTTTGTGTAAGTGCGAGAAATTTCGGGGTGATCCGAAATTAGTGAAAATAATCCGAGAAATTCTAATATTTCGACGGGATTTTGAGGAGAACATCGAGGACGCGTGGGGCATTATCGACGACGCAATATCCTATAATGGGTAAGTTAAATCATATCAATTTTATACCGAAAACTAAAACTTTGTAATTTATTTTATACTTTACTTTGTACTTTATAATTTTACACGAATTTTTAGAATAATTATTGTTTTATCGTTTCATAAGTCCGACTCCTGTATCCGCCGGTACCGTTGACGGGGAGGCTCTTGAGATTCTTCCGCGGGGTTGTAAACGCCGTACGGAGGAACCGCCTTACCCGAATCAGGCGACTTCGCGTAAGTACAAATCGAGAGAGGAGTAGCGGATTTAAGGTGCTTTATCGGATAAATTTTCTAACACTAAAATAAATTTTAGGCTGTAATAATGCCCCCTCAACGGAAGCCGACCTATCAGATTTCGATAGTATTTGCAGCGTGGAAACGGTCGCTAACGAGAAAGTCGTCGTTGTTAAACCCGCACGTAAGGCAGCATTAATATTTATAAAATAACAAAAATGTCATATTAAAATCGATTTCATGCGATATAAGACGACGACGACGACGACGACGACGTCTCTCGTTTTCGTATGGCTAAATATATTCTAAATATAATGTATTATGAGCATGCACGGCATTATAAACCTATTTTAAATTTAAAAGCTGCTTCGGCTAGTAGATATTATTGCGTTCCATGTAACAAAGGTTACCGTCGTGAAACGAGTCACCGGTGCTCAAATACGTGTCCGCGATGCCTCGGTGCGCCAGCGTGCGAGAAGCTAGACGCGCGATTGATCGGCTGCGACGCGCGTAACCGCGTATTTTACGGCGAGAGCTGTTTCGAACATCATCGCGCGTCGAAATCTTACGCCGGCAAGTCGCCGTCGAGTGTTTGCGACGCCGTGAGATTTTGCAGCGATTGCGGGCGTTTGAAAAGATCGGGTGCAAAACACGCGTGCGGCGCGGCTTATTGTCGCATATGCTGCGCGTCGAAACCGCTGAATCACCTGTGTTTGATGCGGCCGCTTCGAGGGGGTCGCGTATCGGCATCGGTCAACGCGAAAGAACTCGAAAATGTCGACGTGACCGATGATAACGACGATAATGACGATCGCGACGATGCGCGAACAGATCGGAAGGGCCACGTCGCGTTTATATTTTATGATTTCGGGACGCGGCAAGACGAAATGTTCGAAGAGTGCACGAACGTTAAAACCCACGTCGTTACTCTCTGCGTCGCGCAACAAACGTGCGAATCTTGCCTGGAAGAGGACGATATGGCGTCGCGCTGTCGTTGGTGCGGGGTGCGCGAATTTGTATTTCGCGATGATCCGGTAAAACAATTCGTCGATTTTGCAACGAGAACGACGAAGCGTTTCTCCTGCTTCATCTGTATCGCGCACAATGCGGGAGCGTTCGACTCATAGTTCATCCTGCGCTACCTGGTCGAGAGCGGTAGGACGGACAAACCGAAAGTATTATAATATTAAACGGAACAAAAATTGTATTACTAACTGTGGGACGGACAAAATTTCTCGATAGCGTCAATTACATGCTTATGCGGTTGTCGGCGTTACCGAAAGCTTTCGGGCTGAAGAATTCCGTCGCCAAAGGCGTATTTCCGCATTTATTCAACACAATTAAAAATCAAAATTATGTCGGGCCGCTACCGGATATTGATTATTATTCTCCGGATACGATGAAATCGGACGAACGCGAACAATTTTTAACGTGGCATGCGGAAATGAGGGGTAAAAACGCGGTGTTTAATTTTCAACAGGAGATAGTGCGCTATTGCCGGAACGACGTAGATATCCTTCGACGAGTGTGTCTGACGTATCGAAAAATTTTCCTAGACTGTGGAAACGTGTATCCGTTCGAAGAATGCACGACTATCGCTTCCGCGTGTATGAAAGTTTTTCGCAAATCTTTTTGCGCGAGAAGGAGATTGGGATAATCCCGCTCGGCGGTTATAAGGGTGTCAACGCGCAATCGCGTAAAGCGCTGCAATGGTTATTGCTGATGGAGCGCGAGCTCGGACGTGCGATAATTCACGCGGGGAGAGGTCAGGAACAGCGTTTATCGGAAGGCCTGCTCGTCGACGGATATTATGAGACGGAGAATCCCCGGCAGCGTCGTGTGCTGCAGTTTCACGGCTGTTTTTGGCACGGCTGTCCCGAGTGTTTCCGCATGAACCGCGCAGACCTCTCTCAACCGCGTCGCGCAAAGATACGATCGAAGCGCGTTACGAGCGCACACTCGTGACGACGTGTCGTTTTAGAAAACGGGGATACATCGTTATGGAAAAGTGGGAGTGTATCTTCGATCGGGAGCTGCGCGAAAATTGCGAGATACGCGAATTTGTTGAGAATCATCCCATGTTGAGAAACAACCTCCTCGAACCTTGCGAGGCGTTCTACGGCGGGTGTACGGAAAATATCGTCACGCGGCACGAAGTTACGGGTGCGGAGAAGATACGCTACGTGGACGTGTGTTCTTTGTATCCGTATGTGTTGAATACGGATGCTTTTCCGCTCGGTCATCCGGACATTTACGTAGGTGAGGAGTGTTCCACCTTGATCGGAGCGGGCCCCGATTTTAACTTTGACGCCTCGTATGTTGCAGGGTACTCGCGCCGCGCGATCTCTTTCATCCGGTACTCCCTTATTGCGTGAACGGAAAATTGCTATTCGCGCTCTGCCGCAGCTGCTGCGAGAAATTTTCTCAGACCGCGTGTACGCACGACGATCCTGCCGATCGCGAATTCGAAGGCTCGTGGGTATCTTGCGAGTTACGCCAAGCTAGCGAGAAAGGTTATCGCGTCACGAGCGCGAGCGAAATATGGAAATACTAAATCACGCGATACGATCCGGTTACGCGGCGGGGGGGATTGTTCGCCGAGTATATCAACTGTTTTCTGCAGTTGAAGCAAGAGGCCAGCGGATGGCCAAACAAATGCGCGGATGACGAAGGCAGCAAGGACCGGTATCTGCGCGAATACGAGAAAGTCGAGGGTATTGTTTTTAACAGGGCGAATATCTCACCGAATCCATGCTTGCGCTCGGTCGCGAAGCTCTGTCTCAACTCCTTCTGGGGTAAATTCAGCCAAAGCTCCAATCTACCGAATACTGAGATCATTAGAACATAGGAGAGTTTCACGGCACTGCTCACGAGTCTAGAGCACGAAATAACAAATTGCCCGTAAACGACGAGGTGATATATGTTTCGTGGCGAATGAGGCGGGAAGCCGTCATTCCGTCGCCGCTGACCAGCGTCGCGATAGCCGCTTATACCACGGCGTTAGCCCGATTAAAGTTATATTCGTATTTAGAAAAGTTAGATCGTCGCGTGTTATATTATGATACCGATTCGCGTATATATTTGAGCACCGGTGATCCCGACGAGTACGAGCCGCGTACGGGGAATTTTTTGGGCAATATGATGGACGAGCTCGAGAGTTTCGGCCCCGGTAGCTACATCGAAACGTTTGTATCCGCCGGCCCGAAATTTTACGCTTACGTCGTTCGCACGGGCGAAGGACGCGCGCGAGAAATTTGCAAAGTAAAGGGAATAACCCTGAATTTTGAAAATTCTCGTGTGCTTAATTTCAGTTCCATTAAATCATTGTTACTAGCTGACGAAAAGTTAAAGAGGGGAGAAGAGATAAACGAGGATAAATTCGTGATAAAACTGTGATTTAGCGCGATTCGACGCATCGTATTTCACGACATCGTCACAAGAGACGAGACAAAGTCCTGCATGCATATTACTAAAACGTAGTTTTAACGACAACGGATACTCCGTACCGTACGATTACGTTTCCAGCGAATAGCGATATATCTCTCTTTCTCCTTCGTTTTACTTATTTGCCGCGTAAGATTTTAAAATTATTCTTAGGGTAAGAAGAATGTAAAAACTGTAAAATATAAGAAAAATGTAAAAACTGCGAAATATACGAAATATACACGTCTGTTTACTCTTCCTGTAAAAAGATGAGCGTAAATTTTACGCACTATATTTTAAAAATAAGGACTTTTATATGCAGCGAAGACGAATGTAAAAAATAAAACTTTTTAAATCGATTTTGTTCTTATGCATACTTACACTCCCTCCACCCCCTCCCTCCCCCATCTCTAGGCTTTAAGCGTGCGTGCGAAACAATTTTTAATTTCTTGCGCAACGTTTAAGGGGTGAATAAAAGTAATTTTCAAACAAGAGGATAAAATGTCCCGTCTGAGCGTGAACCGAGAAATATCGCTTGCTCCAACGCGATAAGCTCAACAATCGCGGCTCTAGCGCTGGGGGATACGAGCTGTATCTTTCCCCCCTCAGCGCTAAATAAGCTTTTGCGCGTCGCGTGACGAAGTTCGCTTACGGCGGCGCGACCCGCGTCGCGTCGCGGGAAAGAGCTTGCTGAGGTGCGCGTCCCCCGTGGATGTACGCTGACGCGAGCGCCGCGGCCGCCGCGTGCCCCCCCCCCTCCCGCAAGGGTTTGCTAGCCCACCGTCGCACGATTCAAGATATAAATCCGCGCTCGCGAGCCCATTTTTTTTCATTCACGTCGACATGGACGTGCGCTGGAGGCATTCTTGGACGTCGATCATTTGCGGTCCGACGGAATGCGATAAAACGATCTTCGTGAAGACTTTTCTTTGCCATTTGTCCGCCATGTTCGATGTCCGTGTTCGAAAGAATTTTGTTTTATTACGTAGAGTGGCAGGAGGCCTATCGTCTACTGCAGCACGAAGTGGATTTGCTGTACCGCCGCGAAAAGCCCGGGGCGGCATCGTGCGACATCGGAAAGCACACGGGGGGAAATATAATCGAATTTCGCGAAGGTTTACCCCGTCCCGATAATTACTCGCACGATCAGCTTTGCGCGAAATTAGTGATAATCGACGACCTTATGAGGGAATCGTCCTCGTGCGACGTGATTGTGGATTTGTTCACAAAAGGTAGTTTTGGGAGGTGTGTGCAGGTGTTGCCTCTCGTATAATTTCGTGATCGGTCGCTCGCGGGGAGGGTAATATGACACTCGCTGTTTTTATATAACAGTAAACATTTTATTTAAGTGTGCTACACGTGTGAGTGTGGGAGTGTATGTGTGTGTTTCTGAAACTGTTCCCGCCGCCTTAATGCTCATCGAGCCGCCGCGTTCAGGCCCTTACTAGGGGGGCGATATATTTTCCTCCGCTGAGGACCACCTGAGTACGGTGTCCGGTTCTCCTTATCCTTGTTCACGTTCGTGTGGCGTGGTGATACGGGTTGTCGGATCCTGTCGCCGCCGCGTGCCAGAGGAGCCGTTGTAGGGCGAGTTAGCGTCTGCTGCGGGAGCAAGATACGGTGGAGTTTCCACCGCTTGTGGCCGACGACGACGTTGGTTGCTGCTGGTGCAGGCGCTGGGGGAGGTTCCCACGAGAGTGGGGAAGGCGTCCCAGCCCGCGTGGGCGAAGGTGTCCGCAGTCGTGGTGATCGACCCGCCGGTGACCTTGCTTCCGTCTTGGCCGTCTGGATCTCAGGGGAGCTGTCCCCGAAGAGTTGGTTCAGGCGTTTTCTGAGGCCTTTGCTCACAGGCGTGTGGGCTGGTGCCCGCGCCGAGGAGCCAACCGTCCCTTCTTCGGCATAGTGGATAGTGTTGACGCCTCTTCGGCGTCGGTGGCCCCGTTGCCGCTTATGCAGCCGACACGCTTTTCAGCGCGAGGAATGGCTTGTGCAGCGGACGCGCTTTTCAGCGCGAGGAATCGCTTGTGCAGCGGACGCGCTTTTCAGCGCGATGAATCGCTTATGCAGCGGACGCACTTTTCAGCGTGATGAATCGCTTATGCAGCGAACGCACTTTTCAGCGCGATGTATCGCTTATGCAGCGAACGCACTTTTCAGCGCGATGTATCGCTTATGCAGCGAACGCGCTTTTTCAGCGCGGAGCACCGCTTGTACAGCGGACGCACTTTTCAGCGCGGAGCACCGCTTGTACAGCGGACGCGCTTGTTCAGCGCGGAGCACCGCTTGTACAGCGGACGCGCTTGTTCAGCGCGAGGGGTAGCGCCTAGAAGTGCTTTTCGTAGCTGCAGGTCCTATGGCTGTTATAAAAGTCGCCTGTAGAGACCAGTCCAGCGGAGTGCGCGAGTGTCCGACCACCCGCTGGGTCTGGCTTTTATTGTCTTCAAGTTGTAATTTCCTCGCGAGAAAACCCCCCGCGAATGCGCCACCGAACGGCGTTGCGCGGAG
>NW_022639562.1:222433-228035 GCF_010583005.1 Odontomachus brunneus
GCTTGTTCAGCGCGGAGCACCGCTTGTACAGCGGACGCGCTTGTTCAGCGCGAGGGGTAGCGCCTAGAAGTGCTTTTCGTAGCTGCAGGTCCTATGGCTGTTATAAAAGTCGCCTGTAGAGACCAGTCCAGCGGAGTGCGCGAGTGTCCGACCACCCGCTGGGTCTGGCTTTTATTGTCTTCAAGTTGTAATTTCCTCGCGAGAAAACCCCCCGCGAATGCGCCACCGAACGGCGTTGCGCGGAGGTTCTCGCGGTTATGCGGCGGCTCGGCGAGCGGCGGCGGCTCGGCTAGCGGCGCCGCGCTTGTGTGTGCGGATCTATATCGATCCGCCACAGTAGTCATCACAAGAACCTCAGTATTATACTGATTTCCCAAAATCTCTTTCATCAAGACCGCGGATAGCGGGATATTTCTCTCAACAGCAATTACATCGTTCTATTAAAAAGTTCTCGCGATCGCGCTCAAATTCGCCACTTAACGCGTCAAATTTATCCGGATGATCCAAAGTTTCTGGAAGAGGCGTATCACAATGCTACTTCACGAGCGCACGGATATTTGCTGCTCGATTTGAAACAGTCCACTTCCGACGAATATCGATTTCGCGCGTGCATCTTCCCCATGGATAACGCGCATTATGTTTACGTCCCGCGTAAATCTTCGGGAAATCCCGTATAAAATTTTGCACGCTCACCCGAATCGCGACAGTCGCGTCTTCGCGATGACATCGAAACGCAGGGGTAGTGGTAGAGCGACGAGTATCGCGCGTCGCTCTATCGGTCGGAAAAACGTCTGCCTTCTGAAAACACTGTGCTATTTAACGAAGAAAGAGCGGACCTCCTTTTTACGCTGCGCGGGTAACGATTTCATAGTCTGCGAATGCGCTTTCAACACCCTCAGAGGTAACATACCGCTCGACCAGCGGGAAAAAAATCGTTTGTCCAGGTACAAATCAGCGCTGCGGAATATCGCGAGTAAACGCGCTAAGTTAAAAGCCAAGAGGAAAATTATTGTGCAAAGAGGAGGATTCTTGCTTTACCTGATCGGACCCATACTCAGTGCTATTCTATCCAACGTTATCGGTAGGCCGCGAAATTAATTAAATCGAACGCGCGCGCGCTCGCGCGGGTGTATCGTGGAAAGAGCTACAAAGATGGTTTTTGGTTTTTGATTTTGGTTTTTGCGGAAAATCTCGCGAGAATGCAGCAGTAGCAGCAGCTGCAGCAACAATCCGTGATTCCCGCCGTTTCGTCGAATAACGACGCGGGATCCGATGAAAATACCGTACGCACTTCGGGAACTGTTTTGTCGCGACTCGATGCCGAGATAAGACAAATTCTCGATTCAACAATGTCGGATCGCGAGAAATGGGAATTGTACAGAGAAGCGCTTCAACGTTACCTACATTTTTTCCGAGAGGAAAAAAAATCAACAAACGAGCGAAAACGCTGGCGTTAGCAACGATGGCGCCGATGCCGAAACATTCGTCCCGAAGACGATGCAAGATACGGAAACGACAACGTCCTCGATAACGAACCGGAGCTCGATCGTCGTCGTCGTCATGAGAGAGAGACGAGGGAAGCGGACGCACTGTCGGAAGCGCGTATCGATGAAGATAACGCGAACGCATTGAGTCGCCCCGTTGGCGAAGCCCTCTGTCGAGGATGTCGCAGCGAGCAGAAAAGCATCAGAGGAATACTGGATAAAATCCCGAAAAGTTATCGCGCTAAAACGCGCAAGTTGCTGCGACATTTACGCGATGTGGCGATGCCCGTTAGAATAAGTTGGGACAGACAAGGGGTCGTGAGTATAGACGGAAACGCTTTAAAGGGAACGAACATCGCCGAACTTGTGAACGATGCGGTACGCGAACGGAAAACCTTAAAAGCGAAGGGGAAAGGCCGATTCGCTCGACTATTGTGCGATATAGCTACTCCTCCCGAATTCGTGGGAAATCGCGAATTATGAGAGAAGAGCATTCGTCAGATTTTCACCGAAGAATCGCCTTTGCACGATAGCGCTTCTATTCCCAATGATTTAGCGGCACGTAGTAGCATCCCTATTCCAAGAGCAAAAGCGCGAATGGATAAACGCGCGTTCGACGAAGCATCGCTCAAAGATGAGCGCGACGATGAGGGATACTCGGCGTTTATATCCGGCAACGGTAACAAGAACAAAACCCGCGTGAGTGGCCGCGATTCTAAACTCGCGAGGAAGAGGCGATTGTTAAATTGGAATCTCAGGGAACCTTTGGACAGTAACGCGCATTTCCTCGAAGGTCCGTCGTCGTCGTCGTGATCGCGTAAAAACGTAACTTTTCCTGGGACAAGGGTAGCAGCGGGTAAATGCAAATCCGATGAGACATTGTTCGAAGAGGAACGGGATAACGAGGTGTTTATACCAGCAACAACAAGAAGAATAAAACGCGTGTGAGTGACAGAGATTCTAAATTCGCAAGGAAAAGGCGATTGTTGGATTGGAACTTTTTGGAATGACGGGGCTGGAAAAATTATACTATAATTCCACGCACTATGCGGGGTACTCAGCCGTGGAAAATTTTTCGCACGCCACCGAGCCCGATTTCAATCAAAACGAAATTATTAGTTGGCTCGAGTCACAAGACGCGTACACGCTACACAGGCCGATATGACGCAAATTTCCCCACTTACATTACAACGTGACGAATATCGACGACGTGTGGGAGGCCGATTTGATCGAGCTTCGCAATCTCAAGAACTACAACGATGACTACTACTACTTGCTCACGATTATCGATCAGCAAGTACGTCTGGTGGAAGCGTGACAAAACAGGCATTAGCGTGACGGCGGCATTCCGGCGCGTACTCTCGAGGAGCGAGGGACAGCTACCTGCGAATCTACAGACCGACAAAGGAAAAGAATTCCTCGCGCGTCCCTTTCAAAACTTTTTGAATGAAAAGGGCATACGCTTTCGCGTGACTCGAAATCCAGATGTCAAAGCCGCCGTAATCGAGCGCTTCAATAGAACGCTCAAGGAACGAATGTAGCGTTATTTTACTTATCGGAATACGCATCGTTACATCGATATTTTGCAGGATATCGTGCGCGCCTACATTAGTGTCATTCCGCCACTTTGATGCAGCCAACGAGTGTTAGAAAACGCTCGCATCGCGCGCGGAAATACGAAACGACGATATGAACACAAAGGGGGAGTTCGTAAACGAAAGATTAAATACGCGGCGGGTGATTTGGTGCGAGTCAGTAGGGCGAAAGGCACCTTCGAGAAAGGATACGAGGCGAATTGGAGTGAGGAAATATTTCAAATTCATCGCGTTCTCGCATGGCGAGAGCCGTGGGTATACGAATTGAGCGTTCTATCGGGTGAAGTTATAGACGGAATATTCTACGAGCAGGAACTAGCGAGGGTGAGCAAAAATTTGCGAGAAGAAGAGTTTATCATCGACAAGGTGATAAAAAGAAGGGGTCGCGGGGGCAGTAAGGAATTGCTAGTTAGCTGGCGAGGATACCTCTCTAAATTTAATTCGTGGATATCCGCTTCGAATCTGAAATCGCTCGGGCATAATGCGGGAGCAATTTCTCATGATTCTACCTAGCAACTGCAGCATGCGATACTTTCCGGAAAATACGACCACGGCGTTTATCTCCAGAATTATCTCAACGAGTGGATTTGCGCGGTCAATGGGAAGTCGCGTTCACCGAGATCCAGTTTCCCTACAATTTTTTGCACATACAAAAGGAGAGGAGGGGCGACTCATCTTCGTCAATATCAAGGAGCGTGAAGCGGAGAAAACTGTCGAGATCGAAACCATCTGCATAATCCCCGGTGTTTACCGCGATCTACCGGATTTGATGTCCATCTTAAACAGCGCCTGTGCGGAGATCGGAGCGCACATCATTTGGCGGGCGGATTCCCGACGCGGTGACAGAGTCTTCATGAGCCTCAAGTGCGACAAAAAACAATGTACATTGTCCCACTGTATAAAATTCTCCGACAAGCTCGGAGAAGCTATGCTAAGGTTCGATACGCACAAAAAACGCGAAGAACTAATATATCCCGACGTGGCGGATATCGAACCCGTATCGCGCTATGCCAATTCGAAATCCGCACCGAGCGCTCGTGAAGTTAGCGAGGAATTATTTTACACGATTTCGTCGACAACGCGGGAAGTCGTGTCCGACGTGCCATCGGTAGCATCGCGCGAGGTATCCCCGATAAACTTTTCGTTTATTGTGACATCTGCGAGCCTTACGTAACGGGGAATGTCTCTTCCCCTCTTCTTCGAGTGGTCCCGGTCGAGTACATACAGAGTGTTTCCTTTAACTCGACCATTTAAAATATCTCCGTTGTTTTTGATGATACGGGAAAATATTACAGGAAAAAGTTGTTCGAAGGGACACATATTATGACGAGCGAAAAATTTTTTTCGAAGTCATAGTTTTTGAGATTTCGAGGTCATCGCGATTTTTTTAAATGGAATAGCATATTTTCATTAATGTAATAATGCAGTTCATAGAAAAACAAATTCAACCATATATAATATGTTGTCCTTCAGATTACCTTGTCACATTTATATGGGAAAAAGAAAAGTTAACATACTTAAGTGTTTTCAATGAAGATATTTATTTACTTTATTTTAGAAGATGTTCTGGGCCGTTGACAGTCCACATTGGTTTCGACAAGTACAACATCAACATCCATGAAGTGTAAATTGGTGTGGTATTATTAGAAATCGTGTTATTGGTCTATTTTTTTTTAAGGAAATTTAAATGGACAAAAATATGCAAATTTTTTAAAAAATAAGTTACAAATATTATTCCATGAAGTTCCATTGAACCACCGTATTAGAATATGATTACAGCACGATGGTTGCTCGGCACATAATGCACTTATCGCAAGCAATGTACTTAACGAAATGTTTCCCAATCGCTGGATTGGGCGTGGTGGACGAATTTGTTGGCCGGCTCGATCGCCAGACCTTACGCCACTTGACTTTTTTCTATGGGGATACTTAAAAAATCGAATTTATTGTGATATTCCCACAACACCGGAAAACATGCAAGAAAGAATTTGATATACATGTATCGATATCAATCAGACTCATCCGGAAATCATTGAAAGTGCGAAACAATCATTTATTTATCGCATTCAAAAATGTATGGAAGTTAATGGCAATCATTTCGAACATCATCTAAAATAAAGTAAATAAATATCTTCATCGAAAACAGTATGTTATATTAAGTATGTTATATTAAGTATGTTAACTTTTCTTTTTCCCATATAAATGTGATTTTTAATGTCGCAGGTCATCTGAAGGACAACATATCATGTATGGTTGAATTTTTTTTTTATGAACTACATTACTACATTAATAAAAATATGCTATTTCATTTAAAAAAATCGCGATGACCTCGAAATCTCAAAAACTATGACCTCGAGAAAAATTTTTCACTCATCATATGTGTCCCTTCTAATCAAACAACTTTTCCCTGTAGTATTTTCCCGTATCATCAAAAACAAAGGAGATATTTTAAATGGTCGAGTTAGAGGAAACACCATGTATGTATGTATGTATGTATGTATGTATGTATGTATGTATGTATGT
>NW_022639562.1:228045-228132 GCF_010583005.1 Odontomachus brunneus
GATAATTGACTGGAAGCTCCGAGGCATACTTTCTACTAATTTTACAGCATAATCTTCAGACAAAGATCTCCATATAAATCGAATCTG
>NW_022639562.1:228333-228533 GCF_010583005.1 Odontomachus brunneus
CTTTGGGCAGATGGTAATAAAGCTCTCTCATATATTTGGACCATTTTAGCAGCATCCAAATTTTGTGTAAAGATGTGTAAAGTGCCAAATCCCTATTTTGAAAAAACAGCCCCAGACGTGCACCTTTACCGGATGTTTAACGGTCCGCTCGATGAGTCTATTGGCCTGGGTAGACCAGACACGTCTGATAGAAGACTTTG
>NW_022639562.1:228713-229129 GCF_010583005.1 Odontomachus brunneus
CAAAAGAAATGCGCGTCCCGGAACCGTCGGGACCGGTAGCTCTATTAAATTAAAGTCGGAGACGGGATGGGTTGGAGGAAGCGAAACTATACTCGATAGCAATAGTAATGAGACGTTGATTCGGGGACTCTCGCACGTCCCGATAGTCGAAACACGAGCGGAGGTCGTCACGACAACGCTCCTCTCGAGACGGTACAATTCGCGAAACGGTACCCGAAGCCCGAGGACGCTTTTCTCGGGCGAGCCTTCTTTATTCGCGCGACCACTCCGCGGACGAGACGCGACACGATACGATATAATACGCGACACAAATATAATTGGAGCAGATGGTTGATCTTACAATCTCGGCGACAGCCCTTGCGTCGGCGGCGGCGTCGGCGGTGACGGCAGCGGTGGCGGTCCTCTCTCTCTCTCTC
>NW_022639562.1:229183-230455 GCF_010583005.1 Odontomachus brunneus
CGGACACGCCACAAAGATTTTCGCGAGAGTTGGGCGCCAGGTACGGAAAGGCCGCACCACCTCGATAAACGCGAGAATAAATAATTAGCACAAAAGAAATGCGCGTCCCGGAACCGTCGGGACCGGTAGCTCTATTAAATTAAAGTCGGAGACGGGATGGGTTGGAGGAAGCGAAACTATACTCGATAGCAATAGTAATGAGACGTTGATTCGGGGACTCTCGCACGTCCCGATAGTCGAAACACGAGCGGAGGTCGTCACGACAACGCTCCTCTCGAGACGGTACAATTCGCGAAACGGTACACGAAGCCCGAGGACGCTTTCCTCGGGCGAGCCTTCTTTATTCGCGCGACCACTCCGCGGACGAGACGCGACACGATACGATATAATACGCGACACAAATATAATTGGAGCAGATGGTTGATCTTACAATCTCGGCGACAGCCCTTGCGTCGGCGGCGGCGTCGGCGTTGACGGTAGCGGTGGCGGTCCTCTCTCTCTCGCTCTGCTCTCTCTCTCTCTCTCTCCTCGTCTGCTCTCGCTCCGCACTCTCTCTCCGTCCGCTCTCGCTCCGCACTCTCTGTCTCTCTCTCTCTTTTCTCTCTCTCACTCACGGTTGGCACGATAATTTTTGACGCGTCTGTGTGCGGCAACGGTCGCGGTAAGGCTAGAATCTATTCGCGGCAATGGTCGCGGCAAGGCTGTCAGCTGTTTCTTCCTGGGAGGATCGCGTATCCTCGCGGATCCTCCCTCGTCGCTGCCCCCCTCGTCCTGGGGTCGTCGATCGTCGAGAATCGGCAGATTTCGGTACTATTGTCTCGAGACACTTTTCGTCTCGAGACATTGTTGACATCGGGAGTTCGCATGTTGTCTCTCCCGGCTCTCCTGTTTTTTTCCTGCCGAGTTTTTCGCGACGGCTGCTTCGCTAAAAGTAAATACAGCTGATCCGACTAAGCGCGATACTGTATTATAACTACGATAGCTTCTCAGCGATAGAATCTTCTCTATTGCTGAGCGCCCGATAATTCGCGATAATCTATTTGCATCACCAAAGTACGAGAGTGCGATTCACCTGAGCAAGGGCTTCACTAGTCGTCATCTGCTGCATCCTCGCTCCTCGATGTCCTCCGCTCCTCGTGGTCCTCCGCTCCTCGTTCTGATGGCCGGCAAGGGGCGTCGAGGGGCACAAAATTCGGGACGCGCTGACCTTCGCATCTGCTCCGCTCGCAAAAATCGCTTCTTCGCTTTGTTCTAAATATTCACAACAAACAA
>NW_022639562.1:230664-241700 GCF_010583005.1 Odontomachus brunneus
ATATATATATATATATATATATATATATATATATATATATATTCCCTAATATCTCAAACTCTATATTTCCTATAACTTTATCACTTATTGGCTCCCCCCGGATTAACTCTTTTAAAGTTTTCCACATTGTTATAGGATCTTTCCTATTGTGATCTATCATACTTTTATAATATTCTTTTTTCTTAGCCTTGGTGAGCTTGACTTTACTGCATTTCTCTCAATTTTGAATTGTGACCAATCTTGTTTCGCTGTAGTGTATAACGCTATATTATAAGTTTCGTCTCTCTTTGCTGTCGCTATCTTTATCTCCTCCGAAAACCATTTTTTTTCCATCTCATAC
This sequence comes from Odontomachus brunneus, assembly GCF_010583005.1. Lineage (NCBI taxonomy): Eukaryota > Metazoa > Arthropoda > Insecta > Hymenoptera > Formicidae > Odontomachus > Odontomachus brunneus. The sequence continues at coordinate 231,005 of NW_022639562.1, forward strand.
TTTTGGAATTCTAAATATTTTTTTAGGAGCTACAATATCCAATATATTTACTATACAATTAATAAGTTTTTCCGCTCTTGCGTTCACATTTAAATCCTTTCCCTGCATTATTCTCCCTCCCAACAATTCAAGGAACCCAGCCACTTTTATTTTACTATAGTCTCTACCACGAAATTGTCTATATTTATCCTCCGACTTAATCGTATTAAACTCAATTTGTAACCATGAATGATCTGTAATTTTAGGTTCGTCTATCACACGTACTTTTATTTCACTGTTGGAAAAAAACTAAATCAATAAGAGTTTAACTATCTTTTGTAACTCTAGTCGGTCTGTTAACATATTGTTTCATACCTAAACCTCGCATTATTGTTTGGAACTTTTTTTACATAAGATGAGTCTAACATTATATTTCTATTAAAGTCTTCTGTTACTATACATTCTCCTCTTATTACTAATTGCTCAACTTTGCTCTCCAGAAAATTTAAAAGTCTCTATCTGATGTACTCAGTGAATGATACCATTACGCCTTTATATAATTTTGCATTTACTTCTATTGCTATACACCAACAATTTGAAACTATCTTAAAACTGTTTTATATTTAATATCATCTCTGATGTATAAAGCAACTCCTGTACTTCTATTTTCAGCATCACATCTAACTAAACTAAATCGTGGTATGTTCACTTCATTACCCAAGTAGCAGAATGACGTCAATAAGACGTCTTTTGACGTCACTCTCCTACCTGAATATTGTTAATTTTATCAATCAGTCTAGTTTCCGATAATGCTAAGAATGTCGGATTCACCGTCTTTATAAATTGATATTGTATCTCATCTTTATGTGCCACCAAACTTTGCGCATTTGTATACATGAATGCTTCCATTTTTTACTATAGTTGCTATTCTTCCCCTTTAATTTTCTTCTTTTCTTCTTCTCACACTCTCTTGTAAGTCGGGCACTCTGGATTTAATGCATCGTGTTCATTACTTATCTTCAAATTGTATTGGGTCTATGCATAATTCTGTAGCGAAATTCCGACAGATGTCGTTCGCAATTGTTTTTCCGCTCGCACATGTGTCAAACATATGAAGTGCCATACATTAAGTGAAAGCTGAAATTTGTGCTGACATTTTAAGAAAGTATTCATCGAGATCCGTGACGTATACGAAGTTTAATTATATAAATTCCTTCCATGGAAGGAAAAAAACGTATATTTTTGGTGCATTTCGTTTTTTTATTTTCAAAAAGGCAAAAACGTGTCGTAAACTCAAAAAAGATATGCGCCGTGTACGGAGAGAATGCCGTAAGCGAAAGTGTGTCGGAAGTGGTTTGCGAAATTTCGTTGCGGAGATTTTGATCTTCAAGGTGCTTCTCGCTCTGGTCGGCCAGTCACTACTGATGTCGATCAAATCAAGGCTTTAATCGACTCCGATCGGCATTTGACGACTACAGAGATCGGACATAACCTCAACATTGACCAATCAACTGTTTTGAGACATTTATGGAAGCTTAGAATGGTAAACAAGCTTGATGTTTGGGTGCCGCAAGAACTGAGCGAAAAGAATTTAATGGACCGAATTTCAGCTTGCGATTCGCTGCTCAAACACTATTAAAACAAACCTTTTTTAAAGCGAATGATCACTGGCGATGAAAAGTGGATTGTCTACAACAATGTCAGTCGAAAAAGATCATGGTCGAGGGGAGGCTCAGACTGTCTCAAAGGCTGGATTACACCCGAAGAAGGTCATACTCAGTATCTGGTGGGATTGGAAAGGAATCGTCTGCTTTGCCTTGGAAAGGAATTATGTGCCACCCAACAAAACGATTGATTCGACGAAGTACTGCTCACAACTGGCTAAATTAATGCGAGCAATCGATCAGAAGCGGCCCGAATTGGCAAACAGAAAGGGCGCTGTGTTCCACCAGGACAACGCTAGACCACACGTTTCTTTGATGACCCGGCAAAAGTTATTGCGGTTTAGGTGGAATGTTTTGGTGCACCCACTGTACCCAGTAAGCAAATTGAGCGCAGACTGCGCGCAGATTGGCAGCAAATTTGATCAAAAATTTACACCAAAACCATAGCCATCTGTATCTTCATTCAGCTTTTGGCGACGATTTTGGCGACAGAGCTTGCTGTTGGGCAATTGCTGCAGATTTGCAGCAAAAACCGCGCAGAGCCTGCAGCGCAGCAAGGTCTGCCGCCAAATTGCCGTCAGATTGCTACAAACTCTGCACGGTTTTTGCTGCAAATCTGCAGCAATTATCTGACAACAGATTCTGTAGCATATCTGGCGACAGTTTGGCAGCAAGATATGATATAATAGCTCTTGCATCAAATTTGTTATCTATTTGCCATAAAAAATTGGTAGCAAGTTCTGCTCGAAATCTGTTCGCGCAGATTTGGCTATCTGGATATACCAGGTTTGTGAAACCGGAATTTGTCCATAGATGGCCATAGCTGTCAATGTAGTTACCGTCAAACCGCGTCATTGGCGTCATTTCCTTGTTGACATCCCTGACAAAGATTTTCAACTCACAACAATACAAGTTTCATACAACAGCATAGTTTGTAATAGTGTTGAACATGTCGAATTTTGTGCCTGGAAACTACGATTTGCGGACAGCATTAATTTTCTGTTACCATTTGAATAAAACTGCTGCAGAATCGCATCGAATGTTTGTCGAAGCTTACGATGAGCATGCTCTTGGTAAATTACAGTGCTTTGAGTGGTTTAAAAAATTCAAAAGTGGCGATTTTGACGTGAGAAACGAAGAACGTGGAAGATCACCGAAAAAGTTTGAAGACAGCGAATTGCAAGCATTGTTAGATGAAGATGACACTCAAACGCAACAACAACTCGTGGATCAATTAAATGTGACACGAGAAGCCGTCTCCATACGTTTGAAAGCCGTGGGAAAGATCCAAAAGATGGGAAAATGGATTCTACATGAACTGAAGGAAAACCGAAAAACCACTTGCGAAATGCTGCTCGCCAGGTACAAAAGAAAGTCATTTCTCCATCGAATTGTGACTGGCGATGAAAAGTGGATATATTTTGAGAATCCTAAGCGTAAAAGATCATGGGTAACTCCAGGCGAATCATCGACATTGACTGCAAGGCCAAATCGCTATGGACGGAAGACAATGCTCTGTGTTTGGTGGGATCAGAAGGGTGTGATCTATTATGAGCTGCTAAAACCTGGCCAAACCGTTAAACTAAACGCTACCGACAACAAATGATCGATTTGAATCAAGCTTTGTATGAAAAACGACCAGAATATAAAAAAAGGCAACACAAAGTGATTTTGCTTCATGATAATGCATCATCACACACAGCAAAATTGGTCAAGGAAACGATTGAGGCGTTTAGTTAGGAAATACTTTCACATGCGGCTCACTCACCAGACTTGGCTTCTTCCGATTACTATTTATTTGCATCGATGGGACACGCACTTGCTAAGCAGCGCTTCACTTCTTATGAAAATGTACGAAAATGACTCGATGACTGGTTTGCCTCAAAAGAGCAACAGTTTTTTTTGGCATGGGATCCACAAATTGTCAGACAGGTGGGAAAAATGTATAGCTAGCGATGGGCAATACTTCGAATAAAATATTTTTTATCATTTTCATACAATAAACGTATATGAACGTATATAAACGTGTATTTTCTATACACAAATTCCGGTTTCATATTTACATACCTGGTAGTCCGAACCTTGCACCTTCAGACTATCACTTGTTCCGGGCGTTACAGAACAATTTGAATAACAAAACCTTCAGTTCCTTGGACATCCTCAAAAACCACTTGGATGACTTCTTTGTCCAAAAATCTCAAGATTTCTATGATAGAAGGATAATGAAGTTAATGGAGAGATGGTAAAATGTCATTGAACAGAATGAAACATATTTAATTAATTAAAATCGCTTCTTTTGATAAATATTTTGCGTTTGAAATTTACTCGATTTTCGCTACGGAATTATGCATAGATCCAATACATTTGAATTTTATACATACAATTACACATCTTGCCTTTTTTGTCTTCACTCGTCATTCACTCGTCTTATGGTTCTCAGCACATTTATGGCATGCTTCTTGCCGTGTACAATTTTTTTGAATATGATAGAAACCCCAACAATTAAAACATCTTTTAATATTAACGTAATTAAATACAAAGCATTTTTTCCATTCTAAATTTATTTTTTCACTTCTTAATATGAATTCATGAGTTTGCTCATCTGCTTCGATTATTATTGCACCAACATCTTTTCCTACTTTTCCGGTCTTCCTTCGCTTAATCACCCGCATATTAAATATTTTTATATTTCCAGCAACACTGTTTTGTTTCTTGATTGCATCTATTAATTGATCATCTTCCAATTGCATCTCTTCTCTCTCAACACCAACTATTTTTATCTTAGGCTTCTTCTTTTGTGGCTCAGAAACTCTGAACTCTTCCCCCAGCTTAACTTGTACTGTCGTTTTCAATTTTTCCATCTCTTCACCAATCTTATAACTTAAGATAATTGTACCTTTGCTACCTTTTTTTTAGCTTCATTATTCCCACCGCCATATTCTTAACATCTATTTTTTCTTTTACCAATTTCATGGTAATTTCACTTTCTTGTTCTACCTTCGGTTTTACAATTATGCTGTTTTCCTTTTTTGTGTTCTTCACTGTATCACAGTGGCTTCTCAGAACTTCTTTTCCGTTCCCAATTATGGATCCAGCAATCCCCCTCGAATTTTTTGTCTTAACCCTATTAATTTTTGCTTGATACTTCCTAATTCCTCTTGAACTACTTCCTTAATAATGGATTTAATTTCCTTTTTGCACGCTATCTCATCTTTCATCTCCCTGATTGTTTTTACAATCCAATCAATTTTTATGTCGATAGTCGATCTTTTCCCATCATCCGACAAATCTTCCGCTCCAGATCCTACTGAACCCAATCTTCTCACAACCCTCCTCCCAAAGCTTGGAGTCTTTATCATCTCTATTTCACTATCGTAATCCATTGAAAATTTCTCAAATGGACCATTGTGTTGCTCTAGCTCTTTATTTCTATTATAAATCTTATGTTTAACCAAACATCCTCGATGCAGGGGTGTCAAATGTTTTTAATTTCAATTCGCCAATTTCTTACTCCCAAGGTAGCCCAAAAGGGGGTAGCTCAAAAGCAGGAAATAGGGGTTATTATTGCCGACTGTTTCGTTCCACCTAGACTCTGACCAATGACCAAATAAATATTACTCACATCACAAAAATATGTATTTTTGGAAATGTATCAGCTTAAGGCTGGTATTGCTCGTGCGACGAGCATTGTCGGAAGTGTCAATTGGTTATTGTACAAAACGTAAATAGGGAGCAATAATACCATCTTCTCCTCTAATATCTCTCAAATAATATTTCAAAATATTAAGGAGAGACTAATATTTGTTATGTCTTATATTTTTTGTACAACAAATGTATTAATAAGTCTGATTAGATTTTAATTTAAACCAAACTAGTCTGGTTTATGTTTATACTAGATAGCATTCATACAATCTTTAAGAGTGTAAAAAAATATCTTTAAGAGTATATAAATATATAAAAAATATAAATTTAAGCGTATAAAAAGATATAATATGTATCTCTTCATCTCTTCCAAAGAAATATGCGTTAGGAGTTTGAAAATGACGCGCATCTACAAATTCACTAATTCACGAATTTACATTCTTAGAGTCTCTTCAAACGGATGTGTATCTCTTGTTTTCTTACTGGATGTAATAAAATCCAGTGGTATACTAGGAATGCTGCGTTTTAATTGGTATAATACTAGTGTGTCACTAGAACCAATAATACTAAAATAAGTAACATAAAACGCTGGCTTTAAGGCGTTTTTTCGTTTTGTGACCACATTAGCGTTTGGTTGGTTAGTTTGGTCCACTTAACCTCGTAACGCCTCGAGCAACAAAGATAGAATGACGCTTGCAGCGTTGCGAGCGTTAAATGGACCAAACTAACCAACCAAACGCTACCTTGGCCAGCATAAACCAACCTTAATTTAGATTAATCGTTCATCTGCACGTCCTAGCCAGATAACATTCATAGTAAACTTTAATCCGTGTGAACACACTATGAACACATTTTCAGTGTTCTGCAGCTACTTAAACCACTTTAAATAGACAATAACTACAGAGCGATGTTGAACACGTCCGACACGTTTGTCAGAGAGAGAGAGGGGGGGAGAGAGAGAGAGAGAGAGAGAGAGAGAGAGAGGGGAAAGGGAGATAGGGAAAGGGAGAGAGGGTGGGGAAAGGGGGAGGAAGAGAGATAGAGAGAGAGAGAGGAGGGAGGGGGAGAGAAGAGGGGAATAGGGACCAACATTTTCTTTATGGAACAATATTTTAATTTTTTTAGAATATTTTTTATTAAAACAAGAAATTTTAACAACATATTAATATTATATATTTTAAAAAAATATGTCTTGCAGTGCGTCAATCAGCTGAGATTTTGAGCAGCTGTGTAAAGAGATTTATTTCGCTCAGGACAGCACTGCTTTTACGATGCCGATTTTAGTGACCTACAAAAGTAGCAAAATGAATAAGAAGTGTGAAGAGAAATTTAATAAGAATCTGAGGTTCAAAGATTTATGGAGATTTATAGATATTTATAGAGATTTATACTTACAGAGCAGTACCCATACAGCACCAAATATCTGAAATACATCCCAGAGACGTTCCAGAGACAATGTGATATCTCTGGGATGTCTCTGGGATGTATTTCGGACATTTGTGCTATATGGGGTACTGTTTTCGGCGAAATGCATTTTCTTGCACGGCTGCTCCCAGTTTCAGCTGATCGATATACTGCAAGACAGATTTCTTTTAAATATATGATATATATTTCATTCTATATATTTTTAGTCGTTGTTTCGCTAATTTTACAACTGATGCTCAAAATTTATTGCGAACATCTACAAATCAGTGTGCATTTGAATCAATAGGTTTTGGAATATATTATAATCATGGTCTTAAACAATCAATCATTAAACAACTGGAAAAAATAATTAATGAAAATTAGATATGTCCACAAATTGGACTATATTAGAACTTTGATATGTTACCAATTTCAAACAGTTTTTCGCAGCAGTTGAGGCCAATTTTAAAACATATAGTCAATACTGGATTAAGCAATGTTTTTTAGTTGGAAATTATTTTGGATATGCAAAACCTACTCGCCATACTTTTTTGAATAAATGCTTAACATGTGTTACATAATGAAAGTTTATTATTTAGAGTAATTCGTTTCTTTGTAAATGTTATTGTAAATAGGAGTTATCGTTGACACATGGCTAGAGACAGACACTTTTTTATTATTAGGTGCGCAACTAAGTTCCCTCTGTTTGTCAATAGATGGCTCCAGCAGTAAGTGCTGGTCGATTTTGACATATCCAAAACGTCATGAACCAAGCTTAGACATATGGTAAACAAACCGCTTTGACACGTTACTGATTTTGTTTTGGCGTCATATACTTTTGGTTGCGTGAAAATGTCTGATTTTATGCCAAATAATCGTCATTTGCGGGAAGTGTTGGTTTTCTTATTTCATTCGAAGAAAATGGCGGCTGGAGCGCATCGAAAGCTCTAAAAAGTTTACGGAGATGCTGCTCTAAGTGAAACAACGTGCCGTGATTGATTTCGTCGCTTCAAAGACGGTGATTTCGATGTTGACGACCGTCCGCGTCAAGGAAAGCCAAAAACCTTCGAAGACGCTGAATTGGAGGCATTGCTCGATGAGGATCCGTGCCAAACGCAAGAACAGCTTGCTTCAGCATTAAGAGTTACCCGCCAAGCCGTTTCCAAGCGATTGCATGCGTTGGGAATGATTCAAAAGCAAGAAACTTGGGTTCCTTATGATTTGAAGCCAAGGGCCGTTGAGCGTCGTTTTTTCGCCTGTGAACAACTGCTCCAGCGGCAAAAAAGGAAGGGTTTTCTTCATCGCATCGTGACGGGTGATAAAAAATGGATTCATTACAGTAACCCAAAGAAAAGAAAGTCATGGGGACTGCCCGGTCATGCTTCTACGTCGTCGGCTCGGCCGAATATTCACGCTGCGAAGGTCATGCTGTGTATTTGGTGGGACCAAGTCGGTGTTATTTATTATGAGCTGTTGAAACCGAACGAAACCATCACTGGGGAACGGAATCGAATTCAATTGATGCGATTGAGCCGAGCACTGCACAAAAAACGGCCACAATACGAGCAGAGGCACGAAAAAGTGATTCTACTGCATGACAACGCTCTGCCTCATGTTGCCAAACCCGTTAAAACCTACTTGGAAACGCTCAAATGGGAAGTCCTACCCCATCCGCCATATTCCCCAGATATTGCGCCGTCCAATTATTACTTGTTCCGTTCGATAGCACATGGTCTGGCTAGATCAGCAGTTCCGCTCATATGAAGACATAAAAAAATGGTTCGTGGATAGTCTCACAAGACGAACGCTTTTACCGTAACGATATTCGAGCTCTGCCAGAAAGATGGGAAAAAGTTGTAGCTAGCGATGGGCAATACTTTGAATGATTCATTTGTAACCATTTTTTCACAATAAAGTTGCATTTTCATAAAAAAAAATAGCGAGAACTTAGTTGCGCACCTAATAATATTTCGGAAACTATAGAAAATGCGCAAGTGACTATGAAACATACTAGGTTGATTGATGAGTCCTTAGAATGAAAATGAATATAATATTTTGTTAGCAAAACTCAACTTTATTCTTCAACATAATCTCCTTTTAGCTCAATACACTGAGTGCAATGAGTTTCTATCTTCTTTAAGACTTCCAAGTAATAAGAAGTTTCTAAACCGCCAAAATATGCGTCTGTTTCCCATTCAACCTTTTCATTTGAAGCAAATTTCTTTTCCTAGAGTCATATTTTGTGATTTGGAAACAGATAGATGTCGTACGGGGCCAGATCTGGAGAATACGGTGGATGTGGGAACAATTCATAGCTCAATTCGTTCAATTTTGCCATTGCTTTTACCGATTTGTGAGCTAGTGCATTGTCTTGATGAAAGAGAAATTTTTCTTTGTTAAATAAGGCCGTTTTTCCTTGATTTTATCATTCAATCGGTCCAACAATAATGCATAATATTCTCTTATGATTGTTCTTCCTTTTTCAATATAATCGATGAGGATTATTCCATATGCACCCCAAAACATAGTGGCCAGTACTTTTCCAACCGATTATTGCATCTTTGGTCGCTTCGGAACACTTCCACCCTTTGAAACCCATACACACACACACACACACACACACACACGGTGGGTCATTTTACGGAACTCACCCAAATTTCTCCATAGGTAAGCCAGATATAGAAAAATAGTTAAGACAAAACTTGTTCAGGACAATGGGGGTCATCTTTCTCAATAAATGAATTTGACCTTAAGATCAAATTTCAAGGTCATTTGGAGGTCATAGCGATTTTTTTAAATAAGACTGCCTCCTTTTGACACCGGATTCGAAGAGAGCGAGAAATTTCACGTCAGAAATAATATTTTTAAATTTTTTATTTTGACCTTCAAAAGGTCAAATCAAGGTTTTAAAAGCGCTCAGAAGCTGTTTGTTTAAATGCGATTATTTTACTTTTAGCATTACCCAGAAACAACGACGTGGACGTAGTAACTTCTATTTCCTTTGGGGTGCTTGATTATCGTGAGTCCCCTTGCTTCTCACGTTTGAGGTGCTTGTTTATCGTAAGTCCCATCGTCTCTCACGTTTGGGGTGCTTATTTACCGTGAGTCCCCTTGCCTCTCACGTTTGGGGTGCTTATTTATCGTGAGTCCCCTTACCTCTCACTATTTAACAATTACATAATCAACCACGAAGCAAATGTTCGAAGTTGCGTCTATCGGCTTCAAAGCACAAATTTAATCGCTTCTGAAAATGTACTGTTCTTAGCAAGGGGACTCACGGTAAACAAACACCCTAAACGTGAGAGGCAAGGGGACTCGCGATAATCAAGCACCCCAAAAGAAACAGAACTTACTACGTCCACGTCGTTGTTTCTGGGTAATGCTAAAAGTAAGATAATTGCATTTAAACAAACAGCTTCTGAGCGCTTTTAAAACCTTGATTTGACCTTCTGAAGGTCAAAATAAAAAATTTAAAAATATTATTTCTGACGTAAAATTTCCCGCTCTCTTCGAATTCGGTGTCAAAGGTAGGCAGTCCCATTTAAAAAAATCGCTATGACCTTCAAATGACCTTGAAATTTGATCTCAAGGTCAAATTCATTTATTGAGAAAGATGACCACCATTGTCCTAAACAAGTTTTGTCTTAACTATTTTTTCTACATCTGGCTTACCTATGGAGAAATTTGGATGAGTCCCATAAAATGGCCCACCGTGTATATACAGGGTGGACCATTTTAATGCATCCAGTCGAATATGTCGAAAACCAAGCACGGGAGAGAAAAATTTTTCAGACAAAAGTTGTTTGGTTTCGAGGGGATCATAAGATGGTACCATTGCTTTGACCTTGAAGAATTATTTGAAAGTCACATGAAAGTCACCTCAATTTTTTTAAACGGTATCCCCTATTTTTTATTACATATTCTTGTAGCTGACCTCGAGAGCTTTCCAAAACATTGTAATGAAATGTTTCTTCATTGAGTACTTTTCGAGTTATAAAGCTCCAAAG
>NW_022639562.1:241760-241983 GCF_010583005.1 Odontomachus brunneus
AAGGCAAGATCTGGACATGATCCAACCAGTGAAGGAAAGATCTGGACATGATCCAATCGGTCAAGGCAAGATCTGGACATGATTCAAACAGTGAAGGCAAGATCTGGACATGATCCAACCAGTGAAGGCAAGATCTGGACATGATCCAACCAGTGAAGGCAATATTTGGACAGATCTTGCCTTCACTGGTTGGATCATGTCCAGATCTTTCCTTCACTGGGCA
>NW_022639562.1:242145-242468 GCF_010583005.1 Odontomachus brunneus
GGATCATGTCCAATTCTTGCCTTGACTAGTTGAATCGTGTAAGATAAGACGGAAAGTGAATACTTTACGAGATATTTTGAATTTTTTCATATTGCAATTTTGGAGCTTTATAACTCGAAAAGTACTCAATGAAGAAACATTTCATTACAATATAAATGTCAATTGGAAAGCTCTCGAGGTCAGCTACAAAAATGTGTAATAAAAAATAGGGGATGCCGTTTAAAAAAATTGAGGTGACTTTCAAATAATTCATCAAGGTCAAAGCAATGGTCCCCTCGAAACCAAACAACTTTTGTCTGAAAAATTTTTCTCTCCCGTGCTTG
>NW_022639562.1:242654-249652 GCF_010583005.1 Odontomachus brunneus
GTTTTCCGCTAGATGTCTTTAGTGAGCCATATCTCACGATGTATACATCGCATCGGGTCATACTATACGGCGATTTAAAGGTGACATTACGCTTCAAAAAAAGTTCTGTGACAGTTTTGTGTTTGGTCAAGCCAATCGTGTGTTACAGCGTTCCAGAATGGAGGTAAAAAAGAGAAAATTCGATACATTCTTCAGTACCACTACGACCAAGGTGAAAAGGCGGAGCAGACGGCCAAAAAAATGTGTGCTGTTCATGGACCCAATACAGTATCTAATGCAACAGCAAAGCGATTGTTCCAACGATTCCGTTCTGGTAATATGGAAGAATATCGAAGATGAGGCACGCTCTGAGGTAGGCCAATCGTCGAAAATGTCGATAAAATCATGGAAATCGTCGAGTCGGACCGGCATGTGAGCACTTATTCCATTGCCCAGGAACTGAAGATTAGCCAGAAAACCGTTTGGAACCATTTGCATAAGGCTGGTCTCAAGAAGAAGCTCGATGTATGGGTGCCACACGAATTGACGCAAAAGAACCTTTTGGACCGAATTGATGCCTGCGATTCTTTGCTGAAACGTAACGAAATCGACCCATTTTTGAAGCGGATGGTGACTGGTGATGAAAAATGGGTCACATACGAGAACAACAGCCGAAAAAGATCGTGGTCCAATCGCGGTGAGCCGGCCCAAACGATCGCCAAGCCCGGATTAACGGCCAAGAAGGTTTTGCTGTGTGTTTGGTGGGATTGGAAAGGAATCATCCACTATGAGCTGCTCCCATCGGGCCAAACACTCAATTCGGACCTCTACTGTCAACAACTGACCAGATTGAAGCAGGCGATCGACCAGAAGCGGCCAGAATTGGCCAATAGGAAGAGTGTTGTGTTCCATCAAGACAACGCCAGGCCGCACACATCATTAACGACGCGCCAGAAGCTCCGAGAGCTTGGATGGGAGGTTCTATTGCACCCGCCGTATAGTCCAGACTTGGCACCAAGCGATTATCACCTTTTCAAGCATTTGCAAAATTTTCTTGATGGTACAAAACTGGTCTCAAGAGAGGCTTGTGAAAATGAACTGGTCAAGTTTTTTACCAATAGGGACGAGGACTTCTTCAATCGCGGAATTATGAAATTGCCTTCAAAATGGACAAAAGTTATCGAATAAAACGGCGCATATTTGATCGAAATCGGATAATCCTAACTATGTTAATTTCATTGTCGAAATAAAGCGAAAAAACGCTCAGAACTTTTTACTTCACCTAATATAACATATATAATATATTATATATATACAGGTTGAGGAAAAAGTATGGAAATCCTGAAAAATCTAAAAAAATATAAGTTTTACAGAAAAATGTTTCAAATCGAAGTTGTAAGATTTAAAAAGGTCTGTTCAATATTCTCATCAGTTTGACCCTGTTTGGCGTCGTTAAGGTGAAGTCAAAGTCACCTTGAATTTTTTAAATAAAACATCTAATTTTTTATTGCATATTCTTATAATCCTTCTCAATACCTTTTCAAAGTATTATAATTTTATTCATTTTAGGTCAACTGTTTCAAAGTTATTGAGTATTTTACAGTAAGAAGTAATAGACACCCGAAGACAAGGTCGGAATAAGATCCAGCCAACTAAGGCAAGATTGGAGCTTTTAGATCATCCTCCGATCTTTCCTTAGTTGGCCGGATCATATTCACTCTCAGCTGTTTTCACGGCTACTCACTCTCAGTTGTTTTCACGGCTATTCACTTATTATAAATTTTTATTATAAATTTAAAGATAGATCATCCTCCAATCTTGCCTTAGTTGGCTGGATCATCCTCCGATCTTGCCTTAGTTGACTGGATCATCCTCCGATTTTGCCTTAATTGGCTGGATCATTCTTCGATCTTGCCTTAATAGGCTGGATCATTCTGCGATCTTGCCTTAGTTGGCTGGATCATCCTCCGACCTTGCCTTAGTTGGCTGGATTATCCTCCGATTTTGCCTTAATTGGCTGGATCATTCTCCGATCTTGCCTTAGTGGGCTGGATCATCCTCCGATCTTGTCTTAGTTGGCTGGATCATATTCCGACCTTGTCTTCAAGTGTCTATTACTTCTTACTCTAAAATACTCAATAACTTTGAAACGGCTGATCCAAAATGAATAAAATTATAGTGCTTTGAAAAGATATTGAGAAGGACTATAAGAATATGCAATAAAAAATAGTATGTTCCATTTAAAAAATTCAAGGTGATTTTGACTTCACCTTAACGACTCCAGACAGGGTCAAACTGATGAGACTATTGAATAGACCTTTTTAAATCCTACTTTTATTTGAAACATTTTTCTGTAAAAATTTATTTAATTTAATTTATTTAATTTAATTTATTTAATTTATTTAATTTTTTTATTAGAATCTTGAATAACTTCTCGCTGATTTTTCGTGAAAATTAATGCTTTATTTTAAAAAAGTCGTAAAAAACATGTCACTGAAAGTATTGTTCATCGCTAGCCACTACTTTTTCCCATCTTTCTGGCAGCATTTCAATTCCAAGTCGGAAAAACGACACGTCTTTTGAGGCTATCCAAAACTCAATTCATTTTTTTGGCATCTTCAAAAGAATGGAAGTGCTGCTCAGCCAAGCCATGTGCCATCAATCGGAACAAGTAATAATCGGAAGGGGCGATCTGGTGAATACGGCGGATGGGGTAGGACTTCCCATTTAAGCGTTTCCAAGTAGGTTTTTAACATGTGGCCGAGCGTTGTCATGTTGCAAAATTACTTTGTCGTGTCTTTGCTCGTATAGCGGCCGTTTTTCCTTTAATGCTTGGCTCAAGCGCATCAATTGTAGTCGATAGCAATCTCCCGTTTCGTTCGGTTTGAACAGCTCATAATAAACTACACCCAGCTGATTCCACCAAATGCAGAGCAGAAGCTTCGAACCATGGATATTCGGCTTTGCCGACGATGTTGATGTATGGTCGGGTTTACCCCACGATTTTCTCCACTTAGAGTTATCGTAGTGTATCCACTTTTCATCGCCAGTCACGATACGATGCAAAAAACCTTTCCTTTTCTACCGTTAAAACAGCTGTTCACACGTGAAAAGACGCCGTTCGACGTCTCTCGGCTTCAACTCGTACGGCACCCAATGTCCTTGCTTTTGAATCATTCATAATACTTTCAAACGTTTCGAAACTGTTGTGTGATCAACTCCTAATGATTCTGCAAGTTCAGCTAGCGTCTAACATGAGTCTTCATGAAGTAATGCCTCCAATTCTTCGTCTTCAAACTTTTTCGGTGCGCCAGAGCGTTCTTTATCTTCAACATTAAAATCATTATTTTTGAAGCGTCTAAACTAATCTCTGCATGTTGGTTCCGACAGAACATGGTCACCGTAAGTCTCAACAAAAATTCTGTGTGCTTCAGCTACAGATTTTTTTTGAATAAAGTAGTGCAGTAAAATTCCCCGCAAATATTCTTTTTTTGGCACGAAACTCGACATGTTTAACACTATGAAAAAAAAGTTGTTTCACTTCGCAAAATGACATACACTGAATTTCAAGCTTGCTTATAGTACTTCTTTATAGATGCGTTACCATCTTAAACTACACGCACGCAGTTCTAGTAACGCCATATGTTGGAAAACAGCGAGAATTTATTCAAGATTTTGATATATTTTTTGAGATTTTTCAGGGTTTCCATACTTTTCTTCACCCTATATATATATATATATATATATATATATATATATATATATATATATATATATATATATATATAGAAGTTAGTTATGTCGGCTACTTCTCAATATTAATTAACTGCTTAATATTATTTCGGTAACGGTCTTGTCAGCTTTAATATTGCGATTAACATTCATGTCAATTTATTCAGATCTTTAACTAATGCGTTCGTATCGTAATCCTTGAGTTTTTATTATCACTGAAGAGAGTTCATGTTTGAGCCGAAACGTATGATTGTTTTATATTCATTATTCATATTCAATAAATATTACACGATTTCTTAACACAAGGAAAGTTTTACCCATATGGTACATAGCACTATTAGTCCTGTGCTTGAACTCGAATTGCCCCTTTTTCCTATCTTTTGATTGATCTCTTCGTTTGCGAGTTTTTATTTCTTTCTGTAAATAAAATAAGTAGACTGTAACACAAATTCAACCGCATTGATAAACTCTTCCCCAGGAATGGAAGTATGAGCAGAGATATATGCCCATCTCTTTCTAACACTGGCTAAGGCTAGATTAATTGGAATGTTGGTAAACAGGGATATAACGTCCAAAGAAACTAAAACAAAGGA
This sequence comes from Odontomachus brunneus, assembly GCF_010583005.1. Classification (NCBI taxonomy): domain Eukaryota; kingdom Metazoa; phylum Arthropoda; class Insecta; order Hymenoptera; family Formicidae; genus Odontomachus; species Odontomachus brunneus. The sequence continues at coordinate 246,959 of NW_022639562.1, forward strand.
ATTATCCAACGTCAAATGAGAATTCTTATTATAAAATTCATAACTATTAGCTATACGGCTGTATGGATGCGAAATGCTCTTGTACAAAATTTTATGAATGTATACCGCAAGACTATATACTTTCTTTTATTTCATTGCAATATTTTTATATTATGCTCTGAATACTAAATTAGTAAGGCTGAGTTTCCACTGGGTGCATCACGCGTCGCGTCGTTTGCCTGCGTTACGAGTTAACCAATCAAATCCTCTTGGGATGATGCGATGCGCGACGTACGACGCGCTTGTTCCAATGGAACGATTTGATTGGTTAAATTTGTGACGCAACCGACGACGCGACGCATGACGCGCTCAGTGGGAATTCAACTAAGCTTGACAGTAAATTGACTTCTGAACTACTAATTATGTTTATAAAACATAATGGAAAGATATATGGTACCGAATTTTTTGTTTATAATGTTTACATATTGTGCCACTTAAGTCAGAATGTTGAAAAATATGGTCCACTACACAATGTTTCAGCATTTTCTTTTGAAAATTATTTGCGGATTCTTAAAAACTTATAGCGTGTTCTACTGGCCCTGAGTTAATCGCTCCGAGAGCGATTAATGACGTCATAAGTCTCTACTAGCCAATCATAAAACTTATAAGTACTTATTCGATCAATAAACGTAGGCTAAATAACTCAGAGTAGGTTAACCCAGAGCCAGTCGAACATGTTATTAGTTAAATCTCCCCATAAATCACTACAACAGATTTTTAGACGATTAAAAGAAATTGATGTTTCCGATAAAAATAATTTGTGCCACGACGTTCAAAACACTCTTATACTTTCTTTATGTTATAGTTTAGGACCATGTTCTGATACTGATTTTACATATAAAATGTTTAGAAAAATAAAATATAAAAATGTCTTTTTCTATATGGCAATATCGTAACACTGTTACGATTGTTATTGCTATGTAAAGGGGAAAAAGTACTACAAATCCATAATATTTTACTCAGAAGATATGATAATACCATATTTCTTTACGGAAAACAATTTTTGAATTACTATTCATATTATACATATCCTTACAATTCAGACACTACTGATATATTTTGTATTGCAAATTTGTGCGAGAAATTTGTTACTATTTCCTTTCAGGATGTAATAACTAAATGTATAGTTATTCCTGATGAAAAAAATATTCGAGTTTCTTTTCCTTTAATTAATCAAATAGAATAAATAATTTTTTTGTATGATTTATTTAATGGTATGCACTTGAGAAAAAATAATACAATGAAAATAACATTTTTTTTTCCATTTTTATTATATTATTATATTTATAACTATAATTTTTTTCGTTTATTTTAATTTGTCATTACATACACTTTTTTCTCTTGTACTTCAATAGTCCTTAAGTATTATGTAAACAAAAATTATATAATTTTAAGGTTTTTTTTGTTTATATAAGCTGTATTTATTATATACAGAATGAGGCATAGATAAACCATATGTGATACGTTTCTTATAAGGGAACAGCACAAACCCGAACTCTTTGATTTTGGTACACTTTTGTGAGTATGTAGAGTAAATCAATACATGAATAACAGTATATTCCATTTGTGCCCTATCGCTATTTAAAGGTATGATTTACATTCTCGAAGTAAAAAAAATATTCCACTTTTTCGTGTATTACTCTTAAGTTACAGGATTTAGAAAAAAATTTTTCAAATAAAAGATTAATGATAAGTTAAGTGCTGTAAATTGACATATGCTGTAACGCTGCACTTTTCCGACTCGTGCAGTCGGTACACGCCTCGGGTGCAAGGTCAAATGTAAATCCCAGAAATCGACCGCTCGGAGGATTTTGCGAGACCAAAAGCTCACCACGAAAAACACCAAATGGACGCCAGGTACGGCGGTCCGTACCCACTAAAAAGAATCGGTCACGAAGGACTAACCCACGAAAGAGTTGGTCTCGCCGACGAGTAGGACTCGTCGTCCGACCGAACGGTTGACACGAACGACCGGCAGCTCAGCCCTACTCGCGGCAGAGGGGCTGGTTCGCGCTAGGTCGGAGGTGAAAGGATAGGGCGGCGGTTAGAACAATTAAGCGACCAGTAATATCTTCTGACAATGTTTATTGTCCGGCAACGGTTACAATGTTAGTATTCAGCAGCAAAATGATTAGATAACGGAATGAATCCTTGCTCGTGATCGTGATACAGGTATTCGGCAGCGCGAATCCGTGTCATGACCGGCGGAGGTCACGACAGCTGCGTAAGTGCTCGATTGTGTACCGGCTCGTCGGTACAGCACGGCGAATGTTCGGCGGTTGTAATGGATTCGAGGCGATCTCCGGAGCTTTTTTCAACGCGTGAGAAAGACGCGAGCCCTCGCCCTCGCCCAGGAGGACGGCCGAGTCCCCGCTCGTCGACGCCTCGCCCGCTCCGCGACGCGAAAAACACCAAATAATTGTCCTCGTCCCTTTCGGAACGGACTCACCAAAACTATAACGGAGCGGGGGCAGTCGGTAGCTGGCAGCGGCGGTCTCTCCGGGCTCACAAAAGTATGACCCTTGATACGGCAGCGGTCTTACGAGTCGAAGGTCGAGTCGCTGTCTCCTTTGTCCGCTTCTTCTGCCGATAGCCTCATCGACCTTTCGGAGTCGAGACTTGAGGTCCTTAGTCTGGAGTCCGCTGAGGGGGGGG
>NW_022639562.1:249732-255914 GCF_010583005.1 Odontomachus brunneus
TGGGGGGGGGGGGGGAGGACTTCGCGACGTCCGTCTCACAGGTCTTAGTCGAAGCCTCGAAACGGGCAATGCCCAGGAAGAGGCGTTTTAGAAAGTCCAACACGTGGTGGACGAAACAATTGACGATCCTGAAGAAGGATGTTTACAGGGCACGGCGTGCCTTCCAGCGGGAAAACGCTGAGCCGCTCCGTGCTTCCGGCCGAAGTGCCTACCTCTCTTCTTTGAGGAGGTACACGAGGGAGGTGCGGAAGGCGAAGCGTGACAGCTGGCGGAAATTCATCACGGAGGTGGGAAACTCGGAGCCATGGGGATTTGTGTATAAACGCGAGGCCCAAAATCTCCGAGTGGACGAAGTGCTCAGCAGCCTCCGCCGCGATGATGGTTCCTCGACCAACACCATAGAGGAGACCGCTAGGCGCCTGCTGGAGGTGCACGTCCCTGATGACCGGGAGAACGACGACACGCCGATGCAGCGTGAAATCAGGGGAAGCGCGTTCATCGTGCCCGACGGAGACAATGCCCCGCTCTTCACGGAGACAGAAATCGTCGCCGTCGCGAAAACCCTGAAAGTCAGGAAGGCGCCTGGCCTGGACCTTGTCGAAGTTGCAGCGCTAAAGGCCGCCATTAAGGTAATCCCCGATCAGTTTGTTAGGCTCTTTAACGGGTGTTTACAATGGGGCGTCTTTCCCTCGATCTGGAAGGAGGGCTCACTTAGGGTCTTCCTGAAGGGCGAGGGCAAGGGCCCGAAGGACCCTAAATCTTACAGGCCCATTTGTCTCCCCTCTGTTGTAGGGAAATTCTTCGAGAAGCTTCTGAAGAAGCGACTGGACCGGACGTCGATGGCGCCGGGGAGACTCTCCGATCGGCAGTTCGACTTCATGGCCGGAAGGTCGACGGAGGACGCGATCGTTGAGCTGTGTCGGATGATCTCCGCCTCCGAGCGGAGATATGTCTTTGCGCTGCTCTTCGACATAGCTGGCGCCTTCTACAATGTCTGGTGGCCACTAGTCCTGGAGACTTGGAAGAGGCTAGGCTGCCCTCGAAATATCTTCCAGGTTCTCCGCAGTTATTTTAGCGATAGGAAGGTTAGCGTGTCCTTTGGAGACATTCGAGTCTCCAAGAACGCGAGTAGGGGTTGCCCTCAAGGTTTTGTCTTAGGTCCAGCGTGCTAGACAGTTATGTTCGAGGGGCTGCTCCGCGAACTAGAGAGGGAAATAGGTAGGTCCTTTATCGCGTACGCCGACGATCTTCTGGTCATGGTCGAAGGCGACTCGCGTAGAGAAATAGAAGAAATAGGGCAACGAGTAGTAAATATAGTTAGGAATTGGTGCGAGGGAGCCAAACTCCAGATCTCATCGCGCAAGACTGAGGCAATTGTACTCAGGAGCGAGCCGATCAGGAGGGCTCTCATCGGTAGACGGGGAGAAGCGCGTCAGGACCGAAAACGCAAAGCCCACTGGACCAAGAAAACAAATCTCGCGGCAAGATCACCGACCATTCGTTTAGGAAATGAAAAGATCGCGTTTAAGAAAACAGTTAGATATCTTGGCATCCATTTCAACAGGGACATGGGGGTAACCTCTCATTGTAGATATCTGAGCAACAAGGTCGGATCGCTCTTTAGTAAATTAGCTAGGATGGCGAGAGGTCGGTGGGGTTTGCTCTTCAGTGCGCTCTCTGCGATCTACCGGGGTGTATTCGCGCCGACGGTGGCTTACGCTGCTGCGGAGTGGGCCGACCTGTGCGCGGGGAGTGATCTAAAGGTCCTCAGGACCCTGCAGCGCCGAGGACTCATCTCGACGACCGCTGCGCACGGCGTCGACGGAGTCGGTCTGCGTGGTTGATGGCGCCGTCATCGTCGACATTCTTCTCGGCGAATACTCGGCGCGGTATATGGCGAGAAAAGAGATGGATACCAGGTTAGGAAATGCGGTCGTCCCGTTCACCGGTAATATTAAAGAGACCCAGGGTCTCATTAGAGGCGAGGCATACAAGATGTGGCAGGGTCGATGGTCTTCTTTGAGCAAAGGCCGCACGATGTACGTCTTCTTCGACGATGTGGGGCGCAGGGTTGATGCGCGATGGGTCCGCTCTGACCATTACGTGACACAGATGATCACCGGACACGGGAGGTTCCAAGCATGCCTTGCGTCCTTGGGCCTTGTGAAAGGTGAGATGTGTGTGTGTGTTAAAAGGGAAGCGACACTGCCGCGCACCATCTGCTGCGATGTTCCGAATTCGAGCCGCAGAGGGAGGCTCTTCGGGAGGTAGTTCTGGCCGCGAGCTGGATGTGGCCAGAGACGGCACACTACTTCGTGTCGACTCCAGAGACCTACTCCGTCTTCGCGGCCTTCTGTCGGGAAACCCTTTGGATAAAGGGTTACCAGAGGGTTATCGGAGTCCCCGGGCATGGGTAAACGGCCTCGCAACGGCCTTCGCCAGACCACCGTGGATTCGGGCCGCTGAGATAGGGAAAATTTAATTAATGAGTATTTTTCTTTCAGGTTCTTATCTCCATTACCCAAACCCAATACCCTTTCCTCTTCCCTTCTCCTCCCATTCAAAAGGGTCAGAGTGTGTGTCTGGGCGAGACACTAGTGAGCGAACCTCCCCGTGGTCCCCGTGGGCGTGGGGCGCTCGCTACGGCTAAACCGCTCATCCTGCGAACACGTCCCGCAGGCGCTGTTGGGTTTTTCCATCTCCCTTCCCCTGTCAGTGGTTGACAAATGGTAGAAGTAGATGGTAGTAAGTAGCGTATAGCCTTCATGACTGAAGGAGCAAAGCGCGACATCCTATGGGTGTCAGGCTTCACACTAACTATCCGCTTCTCGGCTCCGCGGATGGCACGTCCTTTACACTATTCCGTGCTTTTGGCGGTATCGGCGAAAAAGCTCCCGAGCGTCGTTGGAGTCCCGTTTTATCCCAGGTTTTGAACCGTGTTCCGACAGCTCTTGGCCTCTCATTGGCGGGATATATCTCCCATTTTCCAATTTCTGACTCTGGGCGATTGTTTTCCTTACATCGATCCTCTGAGCTTCCTAGTCCGTCCGACCTTGGCTTTAGCTCTTTCGCGGCAGCCATTGTTTGTGGCGATCCACGAGCCTCGCGGCATCTTCGCTCGGCTCGGAGGACGCTCCGGGTCGCGGAGGATGCGCTCGCCGGGCTTACCCCGGCGGCAGCTATCCTCCGCTCGTCCGCGGTGTCGATCCATTCCGTCCTTGCGGCTTCCTTGCGACAGCTTGTGACCGCTCCACTTCGGCAGCTTCGCTTCGACGTTCGGGATGTTGCTGAAACAGGTACTTATTAAAGTTTCCCACCATGTGGGTCCCTACTGAGTCTTATTATTTACGGAAACGGTTCACCTGGGACAACCGGTCCTTCTGCCGTTTCTCTCGCAGGTTCTTCCTCTCCCACGGCGGCAGCATTCCTCTTGATAGTGGCCTTCTTCTTCTTGACTCAACCTCCCCCCCTCCCCGATGACCATATTTTCACACAACGATTACTTGAGGGCTGCGTAGGCTCGCGTCCTATTCGCCTCACGGCTAGGACGCGACATCCGCCTGCAGCCGGGAAGCTCATAAGGCTTCCTTATTATTGTCTACTAGTGACGGACGATAATTAATAATCGTCACGTCACAATGCATAAATAAAAAAAATACCTAAAAAACAATTTTTTACAATAAGAAAAGATATTTTTTTTATTTATGCTTATGTCTATTTACAGCACTTAACTTATTATTAAACTTTTACTCCAAAAATTTGTTTCTACTAGCACACAGCGCGCGCTACGCGCTTCTATTTCCTTTCTTACTTTATTACAGTTAAAAAAAGAAAAGAATTCATTAGAAATCAGTAAACTTGAGTATACTGAACTTCGATTCGCCAAATCGCAATTTAGTCTGGTATTCATAGTCGGATCTTATATTTAAGACAGTCTTAAATTCATCTTTAGATGATTTACAGATGATTTTATTGGCTACAAAGCATCTGAAGTTAAACTTAAGACGGTTTTAAATATATGGTCTGATTATTGGTGCGGTCCGACTCACGCTTGTAGTGTTTGTAATGCTCACGACCGGTCCGATTAAAATAACACGCTGTAGAAGTTTTCGTTTTGGACCGACTGTAAACGTTATTTTATCTTTACTGTGAATATGTTAAAGAAAGATAATTTATGCTTACAGTTCTATAAGCGTGAATCGGATAACAGTTTTCTTGTCATTAAAATGGACAATATTGAGAAAAACGTAATATTGCTACAATGTTTAGAATTTTGTTGCGAAAGTGATGATAGTGATGTAGAATTTGCAATGGATACATTTTTAAGTAGTGATGATAGTGAAGATAAAAGAACATAAAATGTTATAACAGTTGGAAATTTAATTTTAAAGAAAATAAGAAGTAAAGATCAAGTAAGACCGCGTGTAAAAGATTATATTGAAAAAGTTGTTCCCAACTACACTACAGAAGAATTTAAAACGCATTTCAGATATAGTTAGCTTCTCTATATATTTTATGTATAGGTTAAATTAGATTAGATTGTGAGATTTTTATTCTTTTTCTTACAGACTATTGCCTGCAACTTTTGAATTCCTATTAGGATTAATATGACCTGCATTACCAGGTCTGTAAATATGAAACCGGAATTTGCCCATAGATGGCCCTAGCTGTCAATGTAGTTACCGTCAAACCGCGTCATTGGCATCATTTTTTTGTTGACATCTCTGACAAAGATTTTCAACTAACAACAATACAAGTTTCATACAACAGTATAGTTTGTAATAGCGTTGAACAACGAATTTTATGCCTGGAAACTACAATTTGTGCGGACAGCATTGATTTTCTGTTACCATTTGAAGAAAACTGCTACAGAATCACATTAAATGCTTGTCGAAACTTACGGTGAGCATGCTCTTGGTAAATCACAGTGCTTTGAGTAGTTTAAAAATTTCAAAAGTGGCGATTTTGACGTGAGAAACGAAGAACGTGGAAGATCACCGAAAAAGTTTGAAGACAGCGAATTGCAAGCATTGTTAGATGAGGATGATAATCAAACGCAACAACAACTCGCGGACCAATTAATTGTGACACGAGAAGCCGTCTCCATACGTTTGAAAGCCATGGGAAAATCCAGAAGATGGGAAAATGGGTTCCACATGAACTGAGTGAAAGACAGCAGGAAAACCGTAAAACTACTTGCGAAATGCTGCTCGCCAAGTAAAAAAGAAAGTCATTTCTCCATCGAATTGTGACTGGCGATGAAAAGTGGATATATTTTGAGAATCCTAAGCGTAAAAAATCATGGGTAACTCCAGGCGAACCAGCGACATTGATTGCAAGGCCAAATCGTTATGGACGGAAGACAATGCTCTATGTTTGGTGGGATCAGAAGGGTGTGATCTATTATGAGCTGCTAAAATCTGGCCAAACCGTTAATACTGAACGCTACCGACAACAAATGATCGATTTGAATCAAGCTTTGCGTGAAAAACGACCATATAAAAAAAGGCAACACAAAGTGATTTTGCTTCATGATAATGCACCATCACACACAGAAAAACTGGTCAAGGAAACGATTGAGGTGTTTAGTTACTCACCAGACTTGGCTCCGTCCGATTACTATTTATTTGCATCGATGGGACACGCACTTGCTAAGCAGCGCTTCACTTCTTACGAAAATGTACGAAAATGGCTCGATGACTGGTTTGTCTCAAAAGAGCAACAGTTTTTTTGGCGTGGCATCCACAAATTGTCAGACAGGTGGGAAAAATGTATAGCTAGCGATGGGCAATACTTCGAATAAAATATTTTTTATCATTTTCATACAATAAACGTGCATTTTCTATACAAAATTTCCGGTTTCATATTTACATACCTGGTAAATACAAACTCAATCAGTGGCAGAAAACCTATATCAGCAGACAAGTAATTTTCGATGGCTTTGTGGATGATGGCAACACCAGATTCATATAGATATTTTTAGTTTTTTATAAAAAATAATGGAGAACTATCTCATTTTAGTAAGATGAATTATATGAAATTTGACTTACAGATCTGTGTGTACAAAATTCAACTTAAGGAAGGTTACAGCAATTCGTACTATGAGGAGAGTTGCTTATACTTTGCATACTTTGGCTTCTCGATTTATTGTATGGCCTCGTGGTGAAAGAGCAAATGAAGTG